>NW_009938107.1:0-84586 GCF_000696875.1 Nestor notabilis | reverse complement strand
GAGCCACACAGCTTGGTGTCGTCAGCATACTATTAGCTCAGATCTTGATAAAGTAATGTATGATGACTCTTGTTTAGATGATGTTTATAGTTGACATAAATGAAGAAACAAAACCACTGTCTTGACAGTTTGGCACTTGGTTCTGGTGAGATGAGTGGAATGATGCATGTTTAAGTGAGATCTAGACTGGTCAATAACTAGATTCAACAGAACTTCATGTTTGTTTTCTCTTAAATAAGATTTTAATCTTTTGTGATAAATTGTGACTGATTTGGCATCTTACACATGGAACGTTTCTATTTTCTGGAAAGTTTCTGTTCATGAGTGTGCCCCTTCTTTAAAGATCATATTTTATTTTGTCTGTATGTTATAACTGCATCTGATTATACATAATTATAAGTGTGTATTTATATGTAAAAATTTTACCATGTGCTTGGTGCCATAATTCCATTTGTTTGCACCAATAATATGTTCTAAAAGCTATTATTTTATCTGGAATCACAAATAAAATTAGAAATTTATAGTATATAGTGAAAATAGGATTATTATGAAAATAAGCCAAACTGTGTTTATATTTAAATTATGAATGACTGTAATAGAAAAAACATGGAGTAGCTGAGGTTCCATATCATTATAGTATGCTATGTTGTACATGCCATAAAAAATAATTGTTTATATCTCTACTACTGAAATTTGGAAAGAGTATTATGCTGTTCTCTCTATGCTTCAAATCTATAAAATAGTGTTTTTCTTTTTACTTTTTTTCCAGCACTTGCTACTGACAATAAAGTTTATCATCGCATTTGTAATTCCGGATAAACCAAGAGATATCCAGATAAAACTAGCCAAATTGGAATTTGAATCTCTAGAGGCTCTCAAAAGACAGGTAAGAGCAACTGACATATAGAACAGCAAAAAGCATTTGCGGCCTGAAGGGAAGATAAACTAGGGAGATTCTGCTTTGGGTTTCGGTGGATAAATATGTAAATCCCAGGGGTTTGAAATTCCTGTTACACTGTATTAAGATTAGGTAGCTGAAGCTGTTTCACCTCTGCCCCACAGCTGCGGTGACAAAGCTGGGGTGGTGAGTCACTGGTAGCACAGTGTGCAGCATAGAGTATTAAATAAATGGAAAACAGCGCTGGTTTACTTCTACGCATTGGGTCGTAAACTGTAGCATTTCAGGTACTGCTTCATTTTCTGTTAACCCACCGCTGCTTAAGAAGTGGAGCAGAGAGCTGGAAGTTTTAACAGATTCACCTGTCCTTTCAACCCAAGTGTGTGTGAGCCAATGCCAGGAAAATGGTCTTCTTTTTCAGACAGCATGAAATTCCTGGCATGGCTAGTAATGTAGCAACTTGTAATGTCTGTTGTCCTTGTGTGTGCAAACATACTTTGTTTTTATTGTCACTTTTAAAGGACATTGGTCTCTATGAAACCTCCTTTCATCTCTTGAAGGTGTTTGTTGGATTTCCTTCATTGCTGAAATACCATCACAAATGAACAGTTAACTTTGCTCTAATATAGACAGAAACTGTAAACAGGCTGAACATGTGTGAAGTAATTGTGTTGAGAGCTAAGTGTGTATGAGGGAATAGTAATGTTGCCTTATTTTACTTTCCATACAATAGTCTCATTTTATTGCATAAGTAAGGTTTATTTTACAGTATACTTAACAAGCATTCCAAAGCTATTTAGTATAATAAGGAACTAGATTTTTCTACTGAAAATTTCTATTTCGACAAATGATTCCATAGAAAGTGGTGGAGATCACAAGAGATGAAGAATCATGTGGAATTAGCTTCAGTAGGATACAGAGATTCCACAGAGCATGTTTTGGTATGGTTCTGTTCTTTAGGAGTTTCTGACTGTACCATACTAGGTAGGATTTCTACGCTAGCTTAGATGTCAGAAAAAAACACCCAAAACCAGCATGGAGCTGCAGACTGGTTCACCTATTTATCGTTAGCTCAGATATTTTTACACTGTAATGCATGGTTTTACATGAACATACTCTTTGTGTGCTCCACATGCAGATGTGTAAACTCCTCTATACCAATTTTTGTGTAGACTGGGAGGTTTCTTTATAAAACATCTATCATAGCTGCATGTGACAAAATGAGCTCTTCATTTTGGACAAACTGAACATGTAAACAATACACTGCCTTTTCTACTAAAAAAACCCAGTTCTGTGTGACACTAGGACATTGCTAGTGAAGTAAGTACTGTCTGCCGTAATCAGCCATAACAAAACCCTAATTACAATTGAATCTAATGCCTGATAGTTTTGTTTTGCCTTTCTCTAGTATGTTGATGTGGAGTTACCAGGAGCTGGTTGTGGATCTCATTTACTTTTTAGATAATATTAAAAGGAACAGGATTACATTTCTATTTCAGTTGTTCATTCTCTGTTTTCATTTTGTAGACAGGCAAAACCAGGTCATCCACTGGAACCTTAAGCTCAAGTGAATGTAGTCACCTTTGGTTATAATGTGCCAACTGGAATATATATGGAGTCTCTTTCAATATGAGTGTGCATGTCAGTAGTTAAGACTTCAGCTCCTGTTCTTGCATCTGTGCATCCCCTACAGTAATATGTGCCTGATTCCCAGTTCTTCAGGGTTGTTTCATTAATTCAGTGGTGAAAAGTTAGTCTGAATTTTAGTAAGAACCAGAAGTCTAGCAGTTCTCCCCTAATACTTCCAGGCTTCCTGCAGGATCCAGGAATAACAGAGGTTTTCAGGTGCCCTGGTAGGTACTTTAAACACAAGTGTCTACCACGATCTTTTTAGATTTGCTCTGATTGATAGCGTGCTATGTATCACATAGACATGTAAAGATTTGGGCTTTTTTTTCTGGTGCCTTACTTTTTTGGGTGAAAAAGATCTGCATTTAGAATTAATACATTGACAGTGCAAAAAGATGCGTTTGTTTTAGAAGCACATTTTCTAGTTCTTTTTGTTACTGAGAGTCATGTTAATTTATTCTGTATATCTTACTTTCAAGCAAAACACAGCAACAAAATCCCCCCTGACAACTGTTTTTAAAAAAAAAAAAAAAAAGAAGTCATAAAAGTCTGGGACAAATGTGTTGTGAGATCGCATTATGGAGAAACTGATTTATATACCTTTATGCAAGTATGCATCACATTCCTCTCTTGATGCTATCCAGACATGTATGCCATTGTGTTTACCATATGAGCTTTTAGAGTATTGTTGTCTTGGGATGTAGCTATTAGAAGGATATTAACGCTATTACACTGTAAACCTCCAAGATGCCAAAATAGATCATTAAGCTCCTTACATAGTGCAGGGACAGAAAATCTCTTAATACACAGATGTATTGATTATGCGTGGGATCCTTAACTTTAGACAGTGCGAGCACCTTTACATTTTCATTAATGCTAAACTAGTTGCTTTTTGACCTGGTGTAGTGGGACTGTAACTATTCTGTGTTCAATCCATATGAAGACTGAGTTAGTGTCTATTTGGAAGGGATTTTAGGGAATGCAATGTCTCAGCTCCCTAATAGAGATGAATGATCACCATTAGAGCTTGTTAAAACTTCCAATATATTGAAAAATGCCATAATTAAAAAAAACCCAACATTTTATATTGGTATGACAGTCTTGTTTTGAAGTTCTCAAACATCAGGAAAAGTTTTTAGGAAGTTCTGAAATGTTTCTTTGACTAATTTCTTTACATGGTTTGTTGAAAAGGAGTAGACTGTTGAATGTGTTGTAATAATACGATCTATTTTGAAAACACTTTGTTACAATACACTCCAAATATCATAACAAAATTTGTTGACATAACTCAAGACAAAATGCTTTAACTTTTCTGAATCCAAATTGGGGTATGTGCTACATCTGTAGACTTTGCTTCAAATTTCCCCTGATGTCTTTCAGGGGTAGAGGAGGCTGGTTAAACTCTATTCGGGGGGGAAGGGGAGCAGAGAATAAATTAATGTGAACTCTGAAATAGAGGACTAAAGAGAGTATAGATCAAGGTTTTTGAAAGAGGAGCAGGAGTGATTCCATTCACACTCCTTAAAGTGTTGTCAGTTCTTGGTCAGCTGGATGCTGGGCAACTAGAAATGGATGCTGTCTGCTGCTAGGGTGATGGACCCTTTTCTGGTGAACATCATGATCCCTTCTGAGAAAGTAGCTAGCTAGTAAAGTGGGGTGAGGTGCCTGAGACTCCCCTTACTTCTTTGCAGTATTCTGCTCTGTTGTATCTGTTTCCTGCAAGTGCAGAAGCATGCCATGCTCTTTGGTCCAGTTCCTATTTTAAGGAAGAGAGACCAAGTAGTGATGTGCCTGAAAGCAGCAAGGAAACAGTTAATATTTCAGTGGTTCAGTAATTACCATAGGCATGGGCAAGGACCAATGCTGTAAAGCTAATGTGAGGACACTATCTAGCATTTTCAGGGTGGTGACAGTGAAAGCTACACTGACAAATGTTTTAGCTTCTGGACAGATCAAAGCTTAATGAATAGGCAAAAGGCCCCTGTGGTTGGAGATGGGTCAGCAGTGTATCCTTATGAAAGGTATAAGTTCCAGAAACACAAGACAACCACAGATTAAAAGCACAACTTGCATTTTGTGAACTAGATTACAGTAATGTTTTCAGGTATTATGAGACCTTCCCAGTATTACCTTCAATGAACATCAAATTCATACCTTTTTTTTTTTACCTTTTTTTTGGGGGGGCACTGAAACTAGACCCAGCCAAAGCAAATGAGAGACGAATAGGGAGAAAATAATTAATCGTGCAATTATTTTCTGAGCATGAAATACAGAGAGTAGCAGCTCCAGTGTGATGTATAACTACTAGCCATTTTTCAAGGAAAAATGAAGTTTTAAGCAGTGGAGAGTGGCGTATCTTTTTAGGGAGTCCAACACCTAGACAGCGTCAGTATTAGCTCTGTTGTAAAAATGCTTGTGTTCCACCAGAAGAAGACTCCAGATAGGTAATATGCTCATGAGCTAAGGGCCCAGCCAGCGGATTGGCAGTTATCATCCTTCCTAAACTGCCAGTAATAAAAAGGGTCAAGCCTATTGAACACCAGCCATGAAAATATGCCTCCTTTATCCTCTCTGACATCTTAAGGGTAAGATAAAGCAATGTTGTCGTTCTATCTGGGACAAGTGGAAAAAGACCTTTTGCTCTTTCATATAGTATCTCTAATGGTGGTTGTACCATCCACATACAATTGCTTGGTGGCTGTTGTATAGTCTGAATATCCATAAACAATTGCTTCAGTTGCTTTAGCATGAGATCTAGGTGTTTGTAAGTCAGTAGTGCTCCTTCTTACTGATTTCCAGTGGAATAAGAAGTTTTCCAAAGCAAAGGTAGGTGTAACATTCACAAGAATTTCTCTAGCAATATCATCCATTTCCTGAAAACAGGTCTCGTGTGTCTCAGTTCCCTCTCCAGAAAATGCAAGAAATGAAGACTAATTTCTGCATCATCTTCATTGATGAAAAGCTTCTTCAAAATATCATAGTATGTTACTCAGCTTCTTTTTGAAAGGCATGGCATGGCAAGACAATGACAGAAGGAGGCCAGTATCTGTTTGCCCAGGTGTAGTCGTATGGAAAGTTGAAACTCTTTGTACAGGTATTCTGGCATGTAAAAGTTGCTGTTCTCCAGCAAAAACATTCTGATTCAAGTAATTTCAGTGCTTTAACATTGCAATTCACTGCACGGCAGCAGCTCTTAACAGTTGTGAAGCTTTCTGTTTTCTGACTGCAGTGGCTGGACTTTGCCATTTCCCCATGGAATAGTACCTACTAGCACTGATCACATCCTTTCCAGAAGGGGTGCACGAAGTTTGAGGGTGCTGGCCCATCTGACCCTATCCTATTAGAGTGCTTAGTTTCTATGAGAGCAGCTTTCTGAGCAAAACAAAGAGATGCTGCTAACTTAAGGGTCTTCTGCACTGGGTGACATTCATTGCACCTCTTCAGGATGATGTTCTTGCAGAGATTTTTCTATTTACTGACACTGACGTGTGTCTCGGAATATGACTGTGGGTATGATGGGCCACCATAGCTGCTTGAACTGTCAGTGAGCCTTAGAAATTACGTTTTTTTAGTGGGGGAAGGAAGAGAACAGTTTTGTGGGCTTTTTTAAACCATTTAACACTGGGAGAGCACGAGTCATTGGTTCTTACCATCCTGCTTATTTATCTTGCGAAATGGGAACTGAAGACAGTTTTTGTGAGGCTGAAACAAATTCAGTGGATTTCTGCCTCATTCAGTGCTATAAACACCAGTAGTAGGGGGCTCAGAAAAGGACTACCCGTAGCTTCAGGACTACCGTCAAAACTCCACTGATAATAGCAGAAGGTTGTTCCCTGTTGGCTGGCAGTGCTGAGCAAACACAAGGCTGCAGTCAGACAGCAGGAAAGGCAAGTAGCTGAAATGATTTCATTCAAATAATCAAAGATTTGCAAAACAATCCATATGAAAGACTGATGAAACGAGCTCAAACATTGAGTTTAGGTTAAAACAGATTGAGATGAAATAAAACACGTGCTTTATGTTTTGACAAAAACAAAAAAAAAAACCAAAAAAAACCCCCAAACTTAAAAATAGTATTGCTTCTAACGAAAAACATTTTTGTCAAAAATGTCTTCTCTCCCCTTCCTCTCCTTCCCCCCCAAAAAAAACCCTGCATGGCAGCACTTTTTTTGATAGGCTCCACTGGTTTGTGTAATCAGACATATAGGTGATGTTAAAATAGAACCATTACTAGTCATTGTTGATTGCTGTAGGATTTTGTTTTGTAAGAGTCCAAACCTGTTCAATTCAACTTTGCAAATGCAGTGTTTTCCTTAGTGAATAGTCAGAATGCTTTCAGACACGTCACTGTAACATTTGCATGTGTTTGGTAGCAGTGGGGATATAATGTGAGTGTGTTTCACTATATTTTCATAACACGGTTTTTAAGCATAGAAAACTTGCACCCTATTGTAGGAGAACAGATTGTGTTCAAACATAGTTTTGCCAGTGTATTTTAAACATGAGTTCCTTTAATGCTGGACCTTTCTTGAAAGTATGTTTCTGAAAATTACTTTGAATATAGAAGTGTTAGAAAAACCAGAACAAATTAAGATCCTTTAAGAAAAAAAGTAAAATCAAAAGCTCATTAATTTGGGAAGAAGATTTTTGTGTCCCCATTTGTGACTATTCAGCTGAAGGTGAGATGACACTAAGTCTGCCTGGTTACAGAGAAGTTGAAACTTTTAAGTATAGGACCCTTGAGAGGTAATAGTATAAATATAACCTTTTAAGTAGATATAACATGATGGTAGCTGATACTTTAGTGTGCTGTTAATGGGAACAGAAACAAACAGTGCACCAGCTTCCCAGCAGGTGTAATTTTCTTTTCCAACAATCCATTCATACTCTGTGACTATTGCCAGGTGTAAAATTGTCCATCAGGTTGTGTTTCTGTAACAACTGAGTCTCTCTGGAAAGGTAACTTCTTGTACCTTTCTCAAATCCTGACCTGAAGCCTGGTGGTAGAATGAACATTGATCATATCAGTCCTCTCTTTTTGCCTGATGTCCCAGATCACCAACAAGATATCATTTCAACAAGGAAACCTGGCATAAGGGGACAGATAAAAACTAGGTTAAAATTGCTCCTGCTGTAGGAATACTGCAGCTACGTCAGATTTTCATAGCTTCGGAACCCAGAGGGGATCCCAATTATAAGTGAACTTGTTTGAATACAAGGAAAAGGGCTATTCCATTTCCCATACAAATGAGACTAAGGTACACAGTGAGATTTGATTTCAAGAACTCTGGTAACCAGCCTTCAACAGGACATTCATGTGTCGGTAGTTACAGACTTCTGAATAATGGTTGCACCTGTTAACTGAGAAGGTGAAGGACTAGAGTGAGAGAAAAAATTAAATGTCTCTTTAAAATTCCCTCAAAAGAAAAGAATCCCACAAGATTACACTTAGCATGATCTGATAATGAAATTTTCGTTAGAGAACTGAATAGAACTTCATGATGAAAAAGTAGTATTTGTTGCAAGAAGCTGTGGAGTTCTACATGCCTATCACATTTTAAATATCCTTTTCCCTATGCCACCTCAAAAGATTCCAATGAGAACAGTAATCCCTCTTCCCTCAAATCTCTGTCATCCTGTCTATCTTGTCTACAGTGAGAACTCTTTCTGAGACTAACTGGAGATCAAAAAGCAGGAACCCACAGAATCCCTGAAACAGACACAAAAATGTAAAAGTGGGTTCATGTCTGTTGGTTGCTAGTGATGACACTTGCACCATGACTGAGTCTTTGCACATGCTGTGCAGCCTGATCATGGTGAGTCTAAGGCGAAGTATCCAACATGATACGTCACTTACCCAGCCACTGGGGTTTTATTAATTTTAAACTTGAAAAAATCTCTATGTCTACTTGTACTGCCTTGAATACTTATGCTTTTTGTTGTATGAGAAATAGCACTCTGATGCTGGGTGCCAGAGAGGGACTCTTCATTAGGGACTGTAGCAACAGGACAAGGTATAGCAGGTTTCAATTTAAACAGGGGAAGTTCAGGTTAGATATAAGGAAGTTCTTTACTGTGAGGGTGGTGAGTCACTGGAACAGGTTGCCCAGAGAAATGGTAAATGCTCCATCCCTGGCAGTGTTCAAGTCCAGGTTGGACAGAACCTTGGGCACCATGGTCTAGTGTTGAGGCAGGGCGGTTGGAACTATGTGATCTTAAGATCCTTTCCAACCCAAACTATTCTATGATTCTATATATATCTGCCATTTCAATGAGGTAGATAAGACACATGCCAAATAAGCAAGTGCTTACTATATTGGATTGATAGGTTTTGTTCTGAAATGAGATGTAATTGCTTGTCTGAATAGCATAAAAAGAAAATTAAGTGGTGTATATGTGTAAATTTTGTTTAAATTGCACAGTGTCCTATGTAATATATGTGACTTGCGTAGCACGTGGTTTTTTATGTTAGAGTAGTCTTTATGCAGATATTTTTCAAACTTTCATTATGGACCATTGCTTTTTGCACTTTTAGGTGTCTAATTCTGTACCTTCCCCAGCATCTAAAGAGTTGATGTAGTTGAAAATCTATTGAGAGGGGTGATTTTTAACACAAGACAGAAATTAGCACTCATTATATTCATTCTGTATTATTTTTCCTATTTTTCATTTTGTGTTGTTTACCTGAACGTAGAAGTTTAAAATGTGAAGTATTTTAATTGGTAGGCCACAGCTTTTTTATTATTACAGCTATGTACAAATAAACCAGTCATAAAGAGTGTCACCAGTGTATGCACAGATAAAGAACATTTTTGCTTAATTCACAGGAGACAGCAAAATCCCTCAGTACAGAGATTGTGTTGCAGAGTAAGAGAGAAAACATTCTCTAGACATTTTGGTCTGTCCCCTACTGAATTCACTCCCAGTACCATCTTTTCTGATGCTTTCTGCTGCAACTGTAGTTTGAGATTCTGTCTCATAAGGGATCTTTTATTGCAGAGACCATTCCCTTGACCATCAGAGACAGGAATGACCCTATCCTGCATGGCTTGGATCCCTGTCACACAAGCAGTGACAATTTGTGCAGTTAGCTCTTCAGCTCCTGTTCTGCATCCTCTCATCTAGCTGTAGTTGAGAATAGGTGGAATTGTTGCTCTTTCTTCTCCAAAGCTGGACAGAAAAGTCTGCATTGCAGGATGTTTCAGGCTTTGAATGCCTCCCGGCTCCTGAAGTGTCTTACTGGGGGCACCTGCCTGGCAGGCACTGCTAGTGATTGACTCTTAGTCAAATTAGTATCCCCTAGGAGTCACTGAGGTCCCACAAGCTGAGCAACATATGGCAGCGTTTGGGTTTTGGCTTGGGGTTTTTGTGCCACTCATAATTTTCTAGAACAAATTATGAATTCATGTTTCATTTACATTCTTGTAGTTTATGCATGTTATTTGGCAGTTTAGTTTTGTCCACTTGCTCTCTCTTGCTGCTTCTCAAAATTTATGATAATTCACAAATTTGAATGGAGTAAAATTCGTCCTGAGGAAAACCTTCCAAGTGAACAGATGGATGTGAAGCAGCTTGGTCCAACAAAGGTGGTTTTATTTGTTTTAACTCCAGTGCATTAGAAGGCTTCTGCAAACCCTGCATATGTTCATCTGTGTTAGCTGAAAAGCAGTCATGTCTGATACAGGGATTTGCATTGTATCAGAATACTCCCCAGTCCCTTGTTCATAAATAATTTAGCAAGTATGTGTTCTGTTAACACCCATTCTCTTAAGACTTGCTGTATCTAAAATATAAGGAACTTTGCTATACTATCTTAAATAATTTTGCCCTTTACCAATACCCAGACTGATATCTAAGCTACATTTAAACATGACCTTTAAAAGTTTGTGATTTCACAGAATCATAAACTGGTGTTGGTTGGAAAGGACATCTGGAGGCCATCCAGCCCAGCCACCCCCATGTGGAGCTAGTTGATGTAGCTGAAGTTCCTTGTGGACTAGGAAAGGTCATATTTTTAAGATAAATGCTTCCTTCAGATTGACACTTTGTCAGAGAGGTTTTTGGGTTTTCCTCCTACTTGCTTGGGAAAGTTAAGATAATCAAAATTCATTCTTTGTTTTCTGGGACACACTGAACTGTGTGAGTTCTTTGTGAAACCATGCCATGAATATCTAACAAAAAGACCTACCTATCACTAGTAGAGATGTAGGCCCTCTAACTCCAAATTGAATATACATGTGTGGCAGGACAGTACCAGAAAAATTTAATCTACATATTTCATAGATATTATAAGTAAGGGAAGTAGTATTTTCACTAATTATTGTGTAACCGTGGTGGAAATATATTGTTCAGTGATGGGCGCCTCTTGACTGAAATGAAGCTGGTAAACAAGAAGGGACTGCCGAAGCTTTGATCCCTTAACAGAGCATGGCAAGATTTCCAGTATCTGAGAAAGGAGCATGTGAAGGGGAAGGAAGACTAAGCCCTATTTTCTCCCCGTGCCAGATCATGCAACAGAACCATGGCCTTGTGTTAAGTCAGCTAGAAGCAGGCATGGGGTATCAGTCAGAAAGAAGTTTTAACTTGTTTTCTCTCCCTTTCATGTCTATGCCCCACCAAAGCAACCTGCTGGCTTCCTTAGGAGGGGACTGGTAGCACTTGTATTCCCAAAGGAACTTGGTTTTGGTCTTTCTTAATCTGGTATATAAGATTAGGAAATCAGAAAGGAGCTGTGATGCCATACCAAGAATGCAGGAGATGAGTATGGACAGGTCTGCAGAGCTTAAGCTCTGACAGATTTTCTGGCTAATGCACATTAAACATGTGTGGGAAGGAATCTGTGCCTACCACAGGTACATTTGTAAGTGTTTTGTCCCAGTATCAGCAGTTCTTTTGAGTTATGTGGCAGTCTGAACCAGCAGTTTGTAACCTTTGTTGCCATAATATAGGGGAGATTATTTACTGACATGAGTCTCATAAGACAAATTGAGTCTTATTTATAGTCTTATAGTCTTATTTAGCTTGTCAAAAAAGGGGTTGAAAGATGCCTTGTTATGTAGGTACGTATTTACTAGTGCATGGAAGCACAGTGGGGAGACCTTTTAACCTTCTTGATAAAAGCGTAATTGTGGCCCAGTGGCTGAAATTAGATGTTATAAAAAGGACTCACAATTTTGTTTCTGTGAAAATAGGTGAATGTTGGTCCGGATTAGAAATACAGTGTATCAGGGACAAAACAATCTTTTATCAAATATTGTATGCCACCGCTAATAGCAGCCACAATCAGATGTCTGGGAAAGAGCAGGAAAGCATGGCAACTAGGTGTTGTGCTTCGGCCTAAAACTCTCCTACTTTCCAATCATTTTTAGCTCTGATTTTTCTAAATCAGATGCAGTTTCTTTGTATTTAGTAATCTTCAGTGATTTTCTCTTCCATAGTAGTGATGTTCTGTCTCCCTTTGAACCATTTTTAGCTTTAGGGTCCACAGTGTCCTTCGCCAGGAAGTGCTACAGCTCGTCATTATTGGTGCTAGGAACATGAGTTGATAGTTTTCAGATATCTTAATATATTCTAACCAGGTTTTGTGGAAAATCTTTAGCTTTTACATACGAGAGGAGGTATTTGGCTGAACTGCCATGGAGGGCCTGTTGGTTTCTGGAATCTGAGTTTGAGATTCCATAATTTTGATTTACAGGCTTTATGGAAAACATGATGGCCTGATTTGCTTTTAGCTTGTTAATGATGCTTGCAAGTTTGCTTCAAGACAATTAGTATAATCAAATCATGTGCTTTATGGGCTTTAGCTAGCTCCTTTTTTCCCCTCTTTTTGCGTATAGATGACCAAATAATGTGAGTTGGTGCAGAGTCCTCATTCTTGGAGGCCAAGTTAACGTTTTGCTTACACAGTGAAAGCCAGACTGATTACCAAATTTGGGAAAATTCAAGTTGGCAAGGTTCTTGTAGTTTCTGGTCTTCCACTAAGGAATGGTGCATGAACCAACTTACCTAATGTGTTCCTTGACACTGTAGTGGAGATACTAGGCGCTGACTGTAGTATCTTGTCCTTTTCTCATGGAAAATTGTTCAATCTGCCAAAAACTGAGAAGTCTGGTAGCTGTCAGTTTGGTAGTTGTCATTAGATGAACTATGCAGGAGTTGACGGTGGTTGATCTTATGGCCTGTGTGTCTTTGGAACTATGCCAAGTGGTTATACTGCAACATAGCAAGTGATACTGTTTAGTTTCTTAAAATAGCTAAGGTTATTTGTATCACTTGGGACTGAGACGCTTAAAAGTCCATCTTGCAAACTCAGTTAACTTTATAGAAGAAGGAAATACTGCATTGATGAGGAATAGGTTTATATGAGTATAAATATAAATTTAAAGTAAACACTCCATTTGCAATGAGCGATATTGGCTTTCTTACCAGAGACATTTATGTGTAAAGTGTCAAGCATTTATTTGTTTCATGACTGAAGTGCTCAGAAATACTAAGAGGTTGAGTCTTTCTGCTGTTTGAGATGCCACATGTTTCAAGGAGGGGTACTTTGCTTAGGGAATTCTGGCCAGCACCAGAACTGTAATGAACAGCCAAGTTTCTGCAGCCCCTCCTTTCTGCCTAACAGTTGAGTTACATCTTTCCTTTGTAACTACTGTATGCCTTTATTTATTTTCTTAAAGGCATCTTTATAGTCACAATAGACATCTTTTTTAAAAAAAGTTCAGTTGAATATAGGCAGCTGCTTTCCCTGGAGTAGATGCATTTAAAAGTTACTGTGTTTCTACTCATGCATTGTGTGCGTGATGTTTTCCAGCAAACATTAATCATACTGGATAGCTTTGAGGGCAAAACTGTTGCACTAAGATAAACATTTGAGAGTCTGCTTTAATGCCCAAAGCCTCTTATCTTTTTTAGGTCAAATTATCTTATATCCTCTGACTGTTTCCAGGCATGCTACTGCTAAATGCTACTTTTAAAATTCAAGTTGTGTGTTATATTTTTCTTGACAAGGTTAAAGAGAGGATATCTCGCAATTAAGGTCCCAACTTCAATGGCAAGAACAAGATAGTTTTTCTTACAGCTAGCACTGAAGACGACTGCTAGTTGTATTACACTTAGAATATTACCTATGCTTTTTGTATTCTGGCAGTGTCAATATAATAATACTGATGCAAAATGAGGATGTTCCGTTACAACAGTGTTCTAGGAGTTAAAATCTTCAATCTTTGTTGACCAAAATTTTCAAGTCATTTACATTTTTAGTTTTCTGAAAGACTTTATTTTACAAATGCTGTTGTCTACAAGCCATAAATAATTAGAAACAAACATGGTCTAAAAAGAAAAAAGACATTATGTATTTTGTAACTGTCCTAGAAAAGACAAAGAGAACTAACTTTCTTAAGAGCAAAAGGCCTTGGCTTTTGCACTGATATCAGCCAAGAAGAACAATTCAGTTGATAGAGTTGTTTTTTTTTTTCGCAAGATATTTTCCAAAGTTGTGGCTTTGTTAAATAGATGAGTAGCACACAACAAATTTCCTTTCCCTTCCTCCTCAGCAAATACCCTCAGCTGCTATTTTCTGTCCATTCAGCTAAGGATTGGGTTATAGAAGACTGAGGAGAAACATTTGTAAAAACAAGGGTTTCTCCTGCTGTGAAACAGTGGCTATAGTGTGTGCACAGTGTGATTTTTTTGTAAAGTTACATTTGCTGGCAGGGGATATATGTGAAAATATCCAAAAAGTAGAGACCTCATCTGTTTCGGCTGGTAGCTGGTGTGATGCCATCAGTGTCTGTAATCTAGGGAGCAGGGGGAGTGAGGGAGGATTGCTAGTAGCTTTTAAATGATCTTCTCAAAAGCTGGATAGTGACGGAGTGAGAGGAGAAGAGCTGTCAGATAGTCAAACATCTGGGACATGGTTTGGCTGTCGCAGTGTGTGAGTTATATAAGGTGTGTAAGCACATTGCGTAAGTGCTCTCTGGTGCTCCAGGTCACCCGCTGCTCTTCCAAAACTAACCACCACCTGCCTGAAACCAGCTCAGAAACAGGCAGCATGCTTGGAAAAGGGGCATCTACATTATTCCTATAGCAGTGGCAGCATGTTGTACATACACTATATTCAAAATATTCAAAATTAATATAATGATTTGCAAGAAGAACAAAATCAAATGGCTGCAAAAATGAATTTAATTTTATTTTGACTGAGTATCAGTTTAAAAGAGCATATAACATACAAAAACTTGTATTGCAGTGGAATATGTTTCAATACTGTGAAATGGTGGGGAGTTTTTAGGCCCAGCAGGGAGGACCTGCTGCTGCTTATGTGCAGTCCAAATAAGCATTTCTTTGCATTTCGAAAAGAGAATTGCAGCTCAGCTTTTGCTAGCTTTTTTGATACTACTGGTAAAATCTTCTGTAGATGAAACTGCAGCTCTCCTGCAAATAGAAGGGTAGATATTTTTCGAGAGGGGGAAAAAAAAGGTGGGGGAAAATCTGCTGAGGTGTGTTTAATCCATCACAGATTAAGATCAAGACCAAAAGGTGTTTGATGATGATGAACCTTTTCCACCCTCTGAAGCAGAATTTTAATGGTAGCTGGGAGAGCTTGACTTTTCATGCGTCGGTCAGATAGCTGCAGCACCTTCTTGACAGTGTGCCAGATTTAATTTATATTACAGGTTAAGTGGTTGAAGTGGCTGTATTTAGTAACTGTAACAGATAATAGATGACAGCTCTACAAGATGTGCTCTTCTCCTTAACTTGTTGGAAAGATTGAATTCAGCTTTGTGAAAGTGTACTCTTTTTTTCATCCCTCAGTCTCCTCTCAAAAAATCACTCAGAGATGGGAGAGATGGCAGAATACCTTCATACAGTTGGCACGGGGTCTTTGCAAGGCGTTTGTTTTCATCCAGATATTCTGAAACACAGGTGACTTGTCCTCTCCATGGGTTCCAGAGACCAAGTGCTGACAGAGCATTATAATGTCATCATCCGGACAAACCAGGAGCAGTATCAGTTCCACTCTGTCCAGAAACATTCTGCTTTGGAGCTGGGATATTCACCTTTAAGCTGAAGCCTCTCTCCCAGTCAAACATCTAACAAACAGAACACATTTTTTATTAGAGTCATGCCTTGGATGTTGCATCCTGTAATCAAACTGATCTTGGTAATCCTAAATTAAAAAGGATATGCCTAAGGCTCCATTACCATGATGCAGATTGCGCTGGTACTCTGCTAAGTAAGTCCAGTCTATAGGCTATTTACTTCTTCTGCCTGATAGTGCTTCACAGAACTGCAAGCAGGATCTGTGTTCATACCCAGCATTGCTCATCAGGTTGTTACAGAGAGGTTAATATGATCTACTGCCAGAGTGAGAGGCAGTTCAGCTCAGGTCAAAATCTTCTCCATGAAACAAAGAACAAAATTTTCTGTAGACTGACTTACTAAGTAAAATGAAGGAAATTCTGTCTGATGGCAGTCAAATGTTAATCACTAACCTGTGAAGAGCTTTTTACTATTTCAGTCTGCCGCAGCTTTTCATTAACTGTACGAAGACACATTTAGCAGAAGTTGCTGCAACCTGTTTTCCTACTTCAGTGCCATAAAACAGATTTTGTCACCTCACTATTGCTAAGATCTCATTGTCTAGTTTGTGAACAACTGATTTTGCTTTATTAGTGCAAACTGAGTTTTTTGTCTTTTCCTTGAGGAAAATCTCTGTTCTGATTTCCCATGTCTAGGAAGATTGCCCCATGAAGCCAAACTGTTCTAAGTGGATCATTTCACCCATACATACTCTCCACACGGTAACTCATTGCTAGTCACTGGCAGCGAGATCTCTGTGGACAGTTTTTTGAAGAAGAATGATTATTTATGTGTTGTTGTAAGTTAATAGGTTGTTCTTCAGGATGTAAAGCTCTTCTTGATCGTGCTGCACTCTAATTCTTTGCCTGAACAGAGTTTTATATCTTAGTGATTCCTTATTGATAAAGAAATGGAGAAGTGGTTGTTCCTCTCCAACTGGGACTTATGGACAGCCAGACCATAGAGATCATGGGATGTCAAGTATATCACTACCAAAATCCTTATGCCAATATAACTTAAAGAAACATCTAAAGTAAAATAATGTTTCTTTAGCATTTGTTTTCTGGTTAAATAAGGGGCAAACGTGTTAGCTCAGTGTTCTAGTTCTGTACATCTGTCTGCAGCCAGACTGTTACCTTTATCTGACAAAGAGGCCCTGAATATGAAATAAGTGTGGTTTGTGGGGATTGTCTGGTATAAAAATGGTCTCCTTCCCTTCGTGCCCCACTCTGAAATTTTGTACCTGCTTTTCTTCTTATTCTGTCCATTGTGCGTTGTTCTGAAAGGTTTTTAATCTGTATTTAATTTGGTGTGTAGACTCTTCTAATCTTTTCAGTTCTGCATTTCTTTGTTTCACTTATCTTAATGTTCATAACCTCCATGGGAGAGGTGGTGTCATGCAGTGAGTTTCACCAACCTGATATAATAAATGTACTCATTGCCTTGTTGCAGTTCACCCTGAACTCTAATCAGTTGTTAGGCATTTTAAAGGCCCTGTACAGTGAGTATTTTGAAAACATCCATTTATTTGCCACTGTGAGTGTTCCTCAGCTCTACACACAGTAACAATGGAATTCATCCAGGGAAAGAAATGAGCTAAAAAAAAATAAATCATTTAAGTATCCATTCCAGCCTTGCTCCACTAGGCAGTTTGTTTACATTGATTTTATTAGGACACAAACAAAGAACTAAGGAAGAAAAGAATCTGTTCTGAATTGTGCTGTTCACTCATCACAGTATTCAATATTTGAACAAAATCTCCCAGCCTCTCAACTAGATTAAATTGCATTTAATTTACCCTCATTGTACACACATTTTGGTTATGACACTCAAAATACACAGTTCTTGAAGGCCTTCTTTTCACTGAGAACAGAATGTGCTGGTTTGGAAAGAAAGCCTGGTGCAAACAAAATTGAATGCTGAAACCTGAAATTGGAAGTTGAGGGAGGTGGAGGAGTGACAGAAAAGGTAGTTGCACGTTGCACACTCAGAAGCTGTTCCTTTGTTTGATTTTTCATTTCACATTGATACCAAAATCAAGGAACTTCATTCTCTTCACGGTAGAAAAAATAATGAGCAATTCCTGTCTTCATCATCATGCTGAAATGTACATTAACTGTGAATTCTCTTGTTTCTCTTTGAAATACATCTTTGTTTTCCTAATACACTAACTCCTGTGCGCGTGTACATATCCTTATACATCTGCATGTGCATATGGGTCTGTACATAACCATATGTCCTTTATAATTGTTTTTTGGTAGTTCTGAATCGGCTTGTCAGTGACAAGCTTAATAGTAATTGTGATACTGAATCATTCTGCAGCTGCTTGATACCACTTTTATTTATTATTTATTTTTTAAGTATTAATTTTTTCCCTCTGGGTATATGTGCAGCTTATAGCTTTGGTACTGCATATGCTTTTGTGGAAATACATCTTCATCTGTATGAGCTGTTCTTCCTTTCGTAAAATAACTTGCACTATCAATCGTGTTTTTTGAGATAGAAGTTCTGCAGCTTGATTAGAAAGGCTAGGCTGTTCATGAGAAATTTTTAGATACATTAAACCTTGGAATATTGGTGTAGAGTCTGGTTTAATTGCACTGACTGGGAATAAAGAATGAAGATTTAAGAAGGTCAAGTCAGTGATTCTTTTACAGCTGAGTGGAAGCCACAGTTTCTGAAGGCTGGATTGATGAATGAATGCTCTCTGGTTGTGCTTTTTAACTACTCAACTGAAAAAAAGATTATTGTAACATCATGGATCCATAAGCAATGTGAGATAATGTTATTTTCCAGACATGGCTCAATTAAAGTAAGAAAAACATCATTGCACAAATGCAGTGAGCTTGACATTTTTAGTGTGTTGAAAAGATGAGTGCTGCTGGATAAACTTTGTACACCTTTGTACACTCAATATATTAGCTACTTAAAGGACATTTCTGTACTGGCCAAGGACAATCCTAATGCCCAGTATATCCACATGTACACATACTTGCCATACACCTTAAATCATTGAAGTCAGGGAATAGAAGTTAGAGCCCTGTGCATGTGAGGAATTAAAAATATTTTGACAGCATAAAACTCCTATAACCAATTGGAAGTATTTGTATAGTACTAGTATTTTTTATCATAGCTGATACAATCAGTGCAAATATCTTAATTTTATAGACATACTGTGAGAATTCACTTTAGATATGCTAGTCTTCCCTGTTCCTTGAAGAAAAGCAGAAAAAGAGGTTCCTTTGGAAGGTAATTTAGAACAGGAACCTAACATTGAGTTATGAGCAATCTATGAAGGAACCTACCTCTCTGTTAACTGTATACAGAGCATGTCAGGACAAGTCTCCCTTAGGCTAAAGTGTGAATATCTTTATGGATAGGCACCAGCTAAGAACTTGGTCCGTAACACAAATCCTGTGTGAAAATAAAAGCATTTTTAGTTTGACAAAGTATAGGACAAAGTTAGATATGTCATAATTTACTTAAGGGTGAATAATGGGGCCCATTAGCACAAGGCTGAATTTGGGCTTCAGAGAATGTATCATCCTATCAAAGATCCTGCTTGGTAGTGTCTATTCCTGTCTTTTATTAAGTGTTATTTAAACAGTATGGCTTGACTGAAATGGATGAATGGAGTGTCTTTTTAACTGATAGTCCTCATTTTTACAAATACTTTGTTAAACATAAATACATATTTTAAAAATCAATGCATAAAAATGGAGCATATGGTGGGTTAGCTTGTTATTCTGTTTAATTTTTTATACGTATCTTAGATCAGTTGAAAGAACACTAGGACCAAAATTATTCCTATCCACTTGTTTGTTTGTTTATTCCTTAAGGTCTTTCCATTTTCACTTTTGGAATTGTTTCCTCTGTTATCATAATGACTGTCTTACACGGAAAGATAGTATACAATTGAGTTTCCTGCAGTGTTACACAGGAATGATGAGGTTCACCATGGTCAGTGCAGAAAAACCTCAGAGGTACGCTGTTGTCTGAGGAAAGCATTGCAAGCAGACAGTTTCTGTTCTGATCTTAAGGGCTTTTGCACCTGCACCAGGTATAAAATTAGCAAGTGGAAATTTGACTTAAAATTGACTGAATCCCTTGAAATGAACACACTAGAGAGCAGTCTTTGTTTCCAAGACAACAATCAGCCGTGTTCCTAAGGACACGTAGGGTGTTTAAATGACAAGGTTGGCTTCAGAGCACATCTCTCTAAATTTAAATTCTACATTCAGTCAAAATCTCTGGAACTACAAAACTTTAATAATGTGGAGTACGGCTCTCAGTACACCTTTACTAGTCATAAGAAGGCTACGAAAGACAGAAGACACTCCTACAAAATATATTACTTTCCTAACACTATATTCTAAGCATGTTACAGTTGCATTTCTAGTTTTTCATTGTGACTATTCTAGGAGACAAATGGTGATATTTATAGGTAAGATTATCTAATACTTTCTTTACATTAAACTACAATATTAGAATGATAGCAAAAATTAGGCTCTGGAGGATGTGATAAAAAAATAATCAGGTATTTTGGCAGATCTAATGACAGTGGGATCTAATGAAGAGCTCTTAGCCCTACAGGAAGACATGATCATGATGACTTGTTAATGCCTGATCATAGTTTTATGAAATGTTCTGTATGCAGCAGAAGTGATTTCTTTTCAGGAAAGCTTTTACAGATGCTTAACAGAGGGCTTTTCCGTACCTGTGTGGCAACATGAAAGAACAATGGTTCGGGGGGGAGAAGCATGCTAGCAAGGAAACAGTGATGGCATTTTTTTACAAAGTGGTGGGAGTTAGCTCTCCTTGTCTGAGTGGAGCAAGTGGGTACGGAAGAGATTATCAAACTTCTGAAAGGCAGAAGTTTGTTTCATGCAAAGGAACGGTTAGATGGGGGGAATGATAATAAAGTCAAAAGGACAAATTAGATTGTTTTGAGAGTGTCATTTATGGGGTTGGTTTTTTTTAAGGGAAGAGGGGGTCGGATGAGTGGAGGCATGACGTGGAGACAGGAATTTGATGTTGGGACAGGTTTCACGTTTGCAAATGATTCTTTGCTCTCTAGTTACATGTTTTATTTCATGAATGTGCAGATTAAAATTCTTAACACATTTTGGAGATTTGCCTAGCTTGTTTGTGAACTGAAGAGTAGATTTGGAAAGTAACAGTCTTGAGGCAGTGCTGTTGGTGAGAAGCAATTTGCTGAATAATGTAAGTACTTCTGCAAATCCTTGGGGACAGACTTCTGAAATTATAGTTTCTAATTCCATGGAAATATATTAACTTGAAATTGTAACCTATTTAATTCTCTTTATACAGAAAAGATTGGTTCGTTTTGGAGGTTTATTAATCAGCAGATATACTTTTCTGAGAGCTATCACTATAATGGTTTTGGAAGCCTCAATTGTTTTCTAAAATATAGGTATTAAAACCTGTGTAGCTTTCCTGTTGAGTCTAAATGATGAAATGCAGAAATCTGTTTCACTTCATTACTTTTAGCAAGAGTCAAGAAGCCCAGAAGTCTTCTGCTGGAGTAATCAGCCCAACTCCATTAGATTTGAGAGCCTCCCACTCTGAAGAGATCTAGCCCAGAGGGGTTTTTTGGTGATGTTTGATGCTTAGAATGCCCAATGTTTTGAAAGACCTAAAACTTAATGCAGCATTATCAATACCAAAATGGGGACTGAAGGTTTGTTAATGATATAATGATTGTGAAGTGCAACTGAAATTGAGAAGTAGTGAATCGAAGGGAACTTGTCGAACCATAGTTTTGTACCTTGTGCTCTGGCTCATTATTCCAGGTTGTACTGGAATACAGTTTTGGGGGGTGTTCCCCCCAGAATTCCTACCTCAGTCTGCAGTAAGTTAGATGATGTTCAGTGAGGGAGGTTGCTTTACCTAAATTTATCTTTATTTTACTTTCTAATTATTTATATTTTTATATTTATTCATATGTATTTATTTTTATTTATTTGTATTTCATATTAGTAGCAGGGTGAATATTTTCTTCTCTGCTTAGAACCTAACCACCGTTCCTTGTTTTACATGCTGTTTGTTATTCAGGATACACAGTTCCTCCCTACACAGTGTAAACCACAATCTATACTTAAGCGGTGTAAATTCAGATCTGTCTCATTTGCAAATAAGTGGTAGTCCTACATAAGGCTTGGATCAGGAAAATTGTAATTACACTCACTACTTTCTGTTTCTCTGTTGCCTGCTTAGTGTATTCTGAGATGTGAAGAAGGTAGAGATTTTGCAGAAATAATGTATGCTAATGTAATCAAAAGCTGAAGTGGGTTAGAAATGGTGGAGGATTAAGTGTCTGATTTCCACTGTCTTTCACTACAAATTATGGTTTGTCTTTGATAATCTTTAACCTTAAGTAACTTTTATCAGACTGGCTAAGACTAATATTTAGGTGTACATCCTCCGTACCAATTTGTGCAATCCAAGTGTTACTACAGACAACTGAAAGCTAGTCGCTTGATACATCAAGTGAAGTACTGTCTCTTGAACATAGCTAGCCTGCAGAGAAGAACTTGCAGTGGTCTCAGAAGAGGCAACATGTTTCTGCTTTCCTAAGACTCTCTTTTATGCTGTAATCATTTGTAAATGTGTTTGCACTGTAAATCTTGTTTTATTAGAAGTTTTCCTCTGTTATGTATGTTGTACAGTAGGATTGTTTGCACTATAATGAAATCAGTAAACAAAATACCAAATTACTTTATCCTGGGAGGCAAGATCCCATGGTAATTTAGATTCTGATGAAGCAGCTAGATGTTTAATATACTGTTCTAAATTGTTTTCACAAGACACTTGTCTTCCTTGAGCTGTCTGGTGCTCATCAGATGCTGCATTTGATGGAAAAAGTGGTTTGATACATGTAAGTGGGAAGGCACATTATTATTTATTGAGGTATATCATCACTTGAATTCACAGTAAATTCAAAATGGCATGAAATGCATAAAAAAGACTATAATGCTTACTTATGTGGCAGTCTTTCTGCTGTCTGTTTATATACTATATTGTTTGGGGTTTTTAAGCTTTTTATGCTTTTACACATTTCAGAAATTTCTAAGTTGTACAATACAAAGACTTACAGTAGCTTCTAAATATAAGTAAGCTTAAAAATAAATTCTGCAAAACTGCAACAATCAATTTAATAAAAAACCCATTTTTGTAAACACCCTGAAAGGAGTGGGTGAGTAGTGTGACACATCATGTGGGCTTAATCTGTTTCAATAAATTTGCTGTGAAAGCTCTAGTTCAATATAGATAATGTGCAATCTGTTCTAAACATCCAGTTGTACAATAAGGGTAATTTGTGGGAGACAGTTATGGATCTCAAGAGCGCTTTCATCATTCGGAGTATTGAATTAATCTCCTCCTAAATGCTCATTCAGAAAGTGCCAGAAGACTGCTCTGCTTGGTTGCCATGGCAGATATTATTCTCCTGGCTCCTTGGAGAACTAAATTTCTATAAACTGTGAGTGTTTTCAAGTTTATCAAAGCAGTAAGATGTAGTTACTCTGATTGTTGTTGTTGACAGTTTCCTTCTGTCATATGTTTGCACTAATTTTATTCTTTAAAAAATGTTCTAGAATTTCTTTACCTACTTGCGGTCTCAAATAGAAAAATAACTTTCATTTAGAGACAAAGGGCATGTAGAGTTTTATGGTCTTTTTAGTTTAAAAAAGTATCAGATAATTGAATACCTGTATGCTCAGAAATTGGCAGAACTCTGACAAATGCAGGTTTTATGCAGGAAAAGGAATGAAAATACTTTTCTCAAGTCTGTACGGGGGCAGATACTGTGAAGGAGATTGGACTGACTTCTTATACAATAAACTTGGCTGTTGGCGTGTTCTCGTGGTGGACACAATCTGCTTATGAGTAGCAGAACTAATGAAGCCTGATTTCCTCAGGATTTATGTTCTGTTTCCTGAACATATATACAGCTGTGTGCACGTCCTGATTAAACAACTGGCAGCTACTTGCTAAATGGTAGAAGGAATTGAATTGCAGTTGTGTTTTCAATGATAGGGTGCTGATTTCAATTTCCCTTCATACTAAGCTACTAAGCTTCCTGAAATTAAGATGCATTTAGTATCATTGAGACCTCTGCAAATGGATAACTTTTGCTGAAATTGACTGGTAGCTGGAAAGTTACTTCATGGTCCCTTCTTCCATGGCCCTGGACCTTTAAACATCTGATTTAGGTGTGAAAGTTGCAGATTTTAGGAGACAGTTGTTGTCCACCATTGAAAGTCAGAGACTAGCTTGACATTTCAAGAGGAATTGTTTAATGATTATTCTGCAGTAATTCATTTTGTCATTTCAAGTTGTGTGGTTATGTTTGTTGTTTGCTTGTCCAGATGCCTATTACAATATGGATGCACATGTGCTTAGAACACTTGAGCTTGGGTTTTTTATTTTATTTTGATGTTTTGCCTACTCAGGATAACTACACTCAATATAAGCTAATCACTAGGGAGGCTAACAGGGTAAGAAGTCACCAGATTTTGCAATGAGATGCTTCCCTGCAGTTACCCAGGAACACACATCAGTGTTCGCGTTAAAGCATTGACCTCACAGAAAATTCTGTGGTCCTGGCATCTGAAAAGTAACCCACTTGTTTGCTACCATATTACCAAACTGCTCCCTTTCGGAGACATCCAGAAGCAAAGCTGTTCTTGGCAGGCCTGTGTTAGTTGTGCAGCTGAAAAGACTCTCAAATCTAACTCCTAATCAACTGTGAATATGTGGGAGGATACTGCTTTGAATCAGTGACAATGTGAATGATCATGTGGACAGGCATTGAAGGGAGGGAAGGAAGCTCCCCATTAATAATTGGAGTTGTCAGAAGTGTTTTGTCAATATGCAGATTTACCATTTACCTACTTCCAAATCTTTCTTGTCTAGTGTGAGGGAACAGAGCACATGTAAACTCTTTAGGTACTGGATAAGCAAAAAATTATTCATTATCTACTTCGTTATGAATATGTATCCAAAGTGTGAAACTGTGTAAGGATAGCATGTGTTAGTCTTCCTGGAATGTGACATTTAGTGTGTACAAAATGTGAATATATTAAGAACAAACCTGAGGGGAAGGCAGATATTTAAAGAATTGAGAAGCTCAGAGTAGGATGATATATCACAAAGCACTTGAAATGGGTGTATAAAATACATGAATTACTACTGCATTTTCTCTTTAAAGTCAGATTTCTTTCTAGCACAAGACTGGGGAAAATGCCATTCTGGACAGATCCTACATGTAGTTCAGACTGCCAGCAAATCTGTTACAGACCGTCCTTTATTGGAATAGCAGCTGAACTATGAAATGATTGAATTGTGAAGTGATTAAATAAAGAAAAATGAATAAAAGAAGGTTAGTTGCAGTAACATGAAGGTTTTGTTCAATATGCATGCAAAATAGGGAGCACATTAAGTGGACCAAATGAGGCTAGGTATGTTCATGAAGGATGTTTGCTTTTAACCTGAATATCTACAACAATCAACATACGAGCATTTCCTGCCTTTCTCTCATTCTCCTCTGGTACATTTTAAACTCAGCATTTCTGCTGCATTTGAAGTCTCATATGCTTCTATGGAAAAGCAGCAAGACTTGACATTTGGGAAATGCAAGAGATTTTGTGTTCAAAGAAAGATGGTTGGGGTCAAAGAGCATGTCAGTCTTTAATTAGTATGCAGCATTCTTTTCAGTTAACACGGGGAATATTTTAGACGCTTATTGCCTAGTGTGCAGTTAATTCATTATACCCTATGCTGTAAAAACTGCAAGAAATGTGTATTTGCCAAGCTGAGAGTAACCATTTTTTATTAGTAATGCAGAGAATGAGATGTTGTATCTTTAACAGATTATGAAGTACTAAAATGTATTCTGAGATAATTTAGAAAGTAGACAACAGTGGGGTTCCTTTAACCTTCTCTTCCTTAAGTAAGTATTAAACTGAAGTGTCTGACATATACTGACTTGACAAAAATATATAATATTCTGCTAGAAATGTTTTGAAATCACAGAATAGTTTGGGTTGGAAAAGACCTTAAGATCATCTAGTTCCAACCCCCCTGCCATGGGCAGGGACATCTCGCACTAAATCATGGGGCATATACTGTAGCTTTCTGTAGACAGGCATATATACATCATTGCATATGTATCAGACTTGGTATTGCTGTTTCAGAAGCAGTATTATGTTGCCACTCTATGCTTATTTGATAAGAGACTGAAATCCCCTCCCTCAGAAGGAATTTTCGTAAAACTGAAATTCATTTATGTACATATAAAGCATCATACCATTATATAAATAGCTATATGCTTAACCAAAAGAATAACTTCTCCTGTATGTACTCTCAGCATTGGTTCTCTGATGTGCAGTTCTGTAAATTACAAGAAACATGGCATGCAGTGCTACGTAGCCATATGCGAAAGAGAATACTGTTTAGAGCAGGTCTTTTGGTGAGATAATGTATTTTTGCTTCTGAGAAGTAGGCTGTCAGGAGGTTTCAATAGAACTGTTAGGCTCTGCATGTCAAAGCATGCTTTTTAAGATGCCAGCTCATATAAAAGGGATTAGAGAAGCCAGGAGGAAAATATCTGGCAAAAGAACTAAAGTCGGGTGGATACGTCTTAAAGCTTTCTTGTATCTTAAAGGTTTAGTAAAATAAATTAAAATTAAATGGAAAAGCAGGACTAGAAACAAATAGAATATTTTATAAGTTAAGGTACTACAGTACCTTTATCCTTTTTCTATTGTCAGCAACCAAGACTTCAGAAATAATTTCAGAGCATTATGCTCCTCTGTAGTTTACTAGGTTGTTCATGCAGTAGTAGGTGTAATGTGCACTGCTTATGGATGTATATCTTGTGAAATGGATTGAAAAGAAAAAGATTTTCCTTCCTAAGAAGTATTTGGAGAATCTGAAGTTTAGTAGTTTAGTTACCCTGTTTGGTTTTTTTTTTTTCCCTCATTTGCAGGCTTTGCTGCCTTCCCTCCCCCCTAAGTGATTTTTTTGGTCCAATTCCCTTCTTTTCTTAGGAGAATCTTTTCTTTTTTCCTTTTATGTGCTTCCTCAGATGATAATATAATTCATACTCTTGTTTTTCTACTGCCTTGGAATGTGTGTGGAGAAATAAGCAGTATGTGGTAGGGCATTTCTTCATGGGCATTTGTTGCTTTTGGCCCAGCCATATTGGTACTAGCTACCTTGTACAGAGGCTGATTACATTTGGTATGCAGGTAAATGGAGATAATATAAATCTATGACTAAAAAAGCTAGGCAAAAAACTCGTGATGGTATTTTGAGTGGCGTTGCTCTAATGATGTCCAGATGGGTGGATCAGACTTTCAGGGATATGACCAATCATAGTTCCTTCAAAGACATGTTAGGAGGAGTTTAAATTTCCATGCAAATAAAATATTTTGAAGGTTTAGTAGATGTGTGTGGATGCTGACTCCATTGATAAGAAAGAATGAGGAAAAAGTTGCAGGATTTTAAAAGTCTTCAGAGCTATTTTGGTAATTGTTATGTCGGAGGAGATGGTACATCCCCCAGAATGGCTTGCCTAAACCCAGGTTTTTAAGGTTCAGGTCAGACATTGACAAAAGAACTGTGTGGTAGGAAACTATTTATATTGCAGTGTTTATATAGTTGTAGCACTTCGAGGGCTTGTGCACGTTACGACTTCTGTTGCCTTAGCTCTCTATAAAAATTCACAAGTGTTAAGTTCCTGCCCCAGAGGTCTTTCTGGACATCTGTGCCCCGTACACAGGTCACCGACTGCTTGGTCATGCATGTTCCAAAAGCTTTGTACAGTTCTGCCTGTCAACTGCTTTTGGTTACCTAGGAAGAAAAGATCTGAAAAAGCTTGGGCAGCAACACAACACTACATGTTTAAGGACAACTTGACATGCTACTGGAAGAGCAGGGCTGCCTGAAACAAAACTGGGTTTGCTGGGTATTTGTCGAAGAGAAGCTCTGTGTTGGTGCCCTCTTCGCTTGAATGGTTTGAAATAAATACAAAAACTAAGGAAGCCTGTTTCCCTGAAAGGATGTGGTTTCTTAGCAGCAACTTCTTATGCTGATGAATTTTTTCAGAAGCTTATATTAGTCCTTTATATATAAAAGAGTAATACATTTGCTGTTTTGTTTCTGACTTGAGAGATGCTATCAAATTTAGTTCCTCTGTCTCTTGAAAAAGGCTTGGTCATCTTTGGGGAGCTGGAAAGGTCTGTTTTTACCAGATTTAGGTAATATTTGATAACCAGTGGTGACGTAAAATCTTAATGAAATAGCACACAGATGGCTTTGGGTTGATGGAAGTACTGTTGGTCAAACCCAGAATTTAGTTGGTCTGCCAAGTTGAGAAACTCAAAGTTTTCACATGTGGTAAGAAGACACCTTTGTTCTGCGTGTGGGGCACACCCAGAGCTTCCCTTACTTGTTTTTAACTTAGTGATGTTGAAATTATCAGAGCAAACTGTTAATTAGTTCATCCAGTTACTTCTCTGGGAGTCATCAGTCCTGTTGTTTCCCTGAGAAGCATATGGAAGTGTGGGGAACATAGTTAAAACTTTGGGATAACAATTAAAGGGAGCAGCTGCTTGCTTTCTATATCAGTTAGTATTAAGCTGATGCCATGAATCAAAAGAAATATCATATTTGCTTCAAAAACAAGATTATTTTTAATGCCACTGTGGAGGTTGCAGTTTGGTGCATAAACATCTAATACAGGAGCATTTATATGGATCTTAGTAATTCTGAGTTGTATTTTGTTTCCTAGTTTTTCACTGATCAGCAGAAATCAAGGAAAGAGATTCATTCGCTAACACAGGACAAAGACTTCTTTTCTTCTTTTTAGTCAAACCTCTGCAGATTACATAAGAGAGAACATTCTGTTAAGGTGTTATTTATGTGTTTTCTCCAGTATTATTTGTGATTATTCCCATGTCACAGAAAGATCAAACATAGTCAAGAAGCAGGTTCAGCAAATGGCAGTTTCAATGCAATACATTTCTTTGATCAAAAGTTAGTAAGATTGCAAAATTCAAATATAATTATTTGAAGGTTATTTATGAGATTACTGCTTAGTAATACAGTGTAATATATATCAAAAACCAGCACATGGAAACCAAAACCTGACAGCCTTCTGTTAATATTGGTGATAATGCCCCTTTAAATACAAGTGTTTATACTGACACTGCTCATTCCCATGAAACTAACATTGCTAAAGTTGTCTTCATTTTTTCTTCTATGTGTTTGATTTTTTCTATACATTTTTATTTAAGTATAGATGCAGTATGCAGGTACAGAGAGAGAAAATGAGAATCTGTGTGTGTGGATGCTCTTGATTTCCTTTTGTAGATGCAGTCTTGTAAACCATAGCCTACAATTCCGTTTCTTTTTACTGGGCATACACTTTTCCTTTGATGTATTTCCTTACACTGCTAATAATTACCCTTATTTCCTATTAATAAGGAAAATGATCTACTCTTTTTTAGTATGTGGGAGGTATTTACTTTAGATTATTGAAGAAATCTTTTGCTACATTTGTGAATTATTGTTATTATTTTAGAAAAGGATGTAGCTGACTGCCATGGCTTTTGCAATTCTGTTGGTCCTATAATGGTATATGGAATTTTCAGTCTTTGCTTTCTGGTTGTTCCCAGCACCAGGAAGGAAGCATGAGCATGCAAGCACTGGCATATTACCAAGCTGAAAGTGCAGAAAATGGATTTTTGCAGCTTGTTAATATTTTGTAATTATTTGCCCTGTCCCAGCTTGCTTATTTGATTTGCCCTGAAGGATCTGTGGAAATGTGTGTTCACCTTGCATCTTACACCATCACATAAATTTACAGTGAATTAACTAGGTGACTCATGGGGTAATATTAACTCACTTTACTGATGCAAAATCATGTGATGTCTTAAACATTTATTCAGAGTCCTTGGACAGCACTTACTGACATGTTTTTTAAAACGTGGGGGGTTTTTTTGACAGATGCAATGACCTATTTTATAAAGGTCTTACTATAAAATTTGTAAGACAACTATATTTTCTGACAAATGATAATCTTGTACGGTGTTTCTATAGCAATAGAACAGAGGTTTAATGTGCTACAGCTAAAGTGTTGAAGAGAAATTATTTTAGGTATTTGTGGTTGCAAGCTAGATAATATATTTATTGTTGTCATAGATGAAAATTGAGAAATAGGAATGTGATGGTACTGGTAACCCAGGGGACCCAATAAAAGCACTTTGCAGTGTATAAGAACTATTTCAAAGCAAAGCCTTGAGGTCTGATAGAATTAAATTAGTGTGGCAATTTAACATGAATCACAATAGTTAATCCCTCAGTGCATGCTGAAGCTGGCACCATTAGCTTTAATTTCCATTGAAGCAAAAGAAGAAGGTCAATCTAGAAGAGTGGCTGGACTGAAGCAATATATATCTGTTCAACACATTATTTCTAGGCTTCAGTTTGTTGCCAGGCTTTGTCCAGAGAGCAGAGCAGCAAAGTGGGGCTGTGCCAGCAGTACTTTGTTCCTCCTTTCCTTCCCACTGCTCCTGAAAAGCAGAGCAGTGTTATGGGAGTGGGAGGAGAAGTGCCGCTCTCTTCCCACCAGGGAGCTGCCAGCCTTCGGGACCAGTCCCTCTTGGCAGTTTTTCTGCCAGCAAATTTTCCAGCAAATTTGCCCCCACCCAGCCAGTGAATTTAGATGCAGAAGGGAGCGATTTCTCAGCTTGAAGAAATTGGAAGAAAAGAATCTAAGGGAGACAGTGCAACTAGGACAGTAAAACGTAAGACAGGGAATCAACAAGGAATAAATAAGGAAAGGGAGCAAAATGCTTTAATAAAGAAAGCAAAATTACTTGACAGAAAAGAAAAGGCAGAAAAAAAAAAGAGGAGTTTTACCAAAGCATATGAAAATTGACTTATTCTGTCATGGAGAGGCTGCATAGACTGAGGTTTGGGTTGAAAAAGTAGAAGAATAACTTCAGTATGCTTACCCCTTTTTGCGATTATTCGTATTTTGTTTAGAATGCAACAATTTTAATACGGAGGTTTAAAATTACAATGTTATTAAATATGGAGTAAATTACAATATTATTAAATTCTTATAAATTTATATGTATTTTATATAATGCAAGTAATCTACTTATGCCTTTATGTATTGTTTTGCACAAAAATTAAGTTAACAGAGAGAAATTGGGAATTATAGGGTTGTCAAGGCTTGAAAATAATAAAATTAAGTAGCGAGAAATAAGTCCTACGTTTTTCCAGTCTGTAGGGTGTTCCAAGGCACTAAAACAGATCTTGGAAACAGAGGACACACTAATATTTAGCATATCTACAGATTGTTGTTTGTCTTTATGTTACAAAGCTGCTTAAAAATTCGTATCACTTCAGCCTGAAAATAGCAGCTATTATACAGCTTTAATTTTCCATAGCTTGTTCTTTATTGCAAAATAACTTCATAAAGATTTGCAAAGAAATTGGTGATAGTATTAGAGGCTGGAAACCATAACAATTTGTTTGGTTCCCTGACAGCAAGACACATAGCTCTGAAAAGGGGGTTATGGAGGAGGAACACCTAGGGCATGGTGGTACTGATGAGTATAGCATCTCACTGGTGTAACTCACAGGAGTACCTTGTTCTAGTGAAAAGCAGGCAGATGGACAGGAGCTTTACCAAATGAGCGCTACATCTCTTCACATCTGAACAAATGCGGCAAACAACCTGAGGCAAAGAAATGTTCTTCTCGCTGATTTGTTGGAAGAAAGGAAAAGTGTTTTCTTCACTCATAACACAGGAAGCACATAAAGTCTGACTTCACAGAAGTAAGCAAGAATTTTGCCATTGCCTTCAAGGAAACCAGACCTTTACCCCTGTGCTACATTGTTTAAAATTACTACAGGCATAGCAGAGTAACTGATAAATACTGTTATACCTATATTTAGGACTATATCAGCTGGTATAACTTAACTCATTTTGAAGAAATGCTGAGTTAGAAACTACCAACCAACCTTATACTCATTTTTAAAATACCTGTGCAAGCTAATTCAAAGTTAATTCTGACTCCTACATGCCTATTAGATAATATTCTGTAGTTCTTTAAGAGTAATGCTTAGTATCCAGTTGTGTATCTTCAATGAAAATGGCAAGTTTAATAAGCTGTATGTGTCTTTTGTGTATATGTGTATATCTGCATAAGGGTTGTGAGATGAAGGGTTTCTCTAGGCCAAGCTCAAAGTGGCAATAAGCAGATGCCCAGGACAGAGCAAAGAGCAGAGCTAACATACATTTCCCCATAATATTTTCTTATCCTCTGTCTGTGCTTAGTTAATAAACTCCCTGAGTCAGATTAAACCATGAATCTGCCATAACTAATTTGAGTAATTGACTTTATCTGAATAGGTATATGACTTTATCTGATCAGATAGATATCAACTTAATTATATATTTAAAAGCAAATCAATATGTGTAACTGATCAGGACTTCTGTTTAGCCCAGTGTTTAACTCATGTGTGCATGGTCTTCCCAAGGAGCAAGGTACTTGACGGAAGGGGATTTGCCTTGTCACAGGTGTCTTTGGTGGAGAAGGAATTCTGTCTGGTGCTGTTGCTATTCTGAAAATATCTGCAAAGGGACCTTTGATGTGCTTTAAAATTGGTAGAACTGGTTTCTTCAGAATGTTTATAAAAATACTCTAACTGGCAATTGGTTACCAGCTCTATGTTGATTACTTTTCATTGGGCTATGAACAGGCAATAGCAGGGCCCTCACAGGAAGTAGAAGAAAGCTTGGCTTCAAAGAGAAAGAGAAGAATGAAAATACTACTGGAAATTACATTGTAAAGACCAAGTACTTGGGGCAGGAGAGCCTCTACAGGGGAGGAAAACAAATAAGATGATCTGGCAGGTTCCTTCTGTGGCTGGTCTTGGATTCCTACCTATTAAGCTCTTTAGTAGAATCCAGACTAATTCTTCACCAAATTACTTAAACATTGAGTAGTTTTTCCTACTTTACTGAAGCAAAATGTTGGGTTTGGTTTTTTTTTTGGTGGTACAATGACTTCAGAATTAAACTTGCTTTCCATGTTGATATGGCAGGTAAATGGAGAGGCAAATTCCTTCTTAGAAGAAAAACCTTCAAAGAATTGGTTGCTTTTGCTATGTGTTTGCCCAGCACTCAGTGTGGAAGTCTGATTTCGAAACATGTGGTTTATACTTCAAGAACATTTAGTATTTTCTACGTGTGCTGTTCAGTTGTGTGATTTCTCTGGTGTTATCTGACGTACCTGTCAGGCTGCAGCTTTTTGCCTGCTGCAAGAGAGGTGGAGAGTCTGTGCTTGCAGCATTGTGGCTGGTATGTGCTGGCAGGACAGAGCACAGCCACTCACCCTGTGTGTTTATCTGCTCTTTATATTGGATTTAGGTCACAGAAATTTCCAACGATAGCCTCTGAAGCTGGGTCCTTAGTTTCGTACCTCGAGTTCAATTTAGACTACATCATTAATTCCCTGCATAGAGGAGTAATGTTTGTTGTTGCTACTACTTGTGTTTTGGAACCAAGTTGGGCTCTGGACAGATCCAGAAACTAACAAATTTGGAGAGAATTGTGAGCCAGGTTATAACTCAGCCCAGCTGGGCTGGGGCTGGGCATGCCTTTGTGCCCACTGGCAGAGCAGAGGGTGGACAGGACACTGGTGAGTTGGGTGCTTAGATGTTGAGCTTTGTGTGCCCGGGTTCAAGTGATGGCCACTTCTGTGTCCAGAAAGTAATGGGGAAGGGAGGCAGTGTGGGGGATGTTCTCTTTGAGAGTTAGGCATAATTCATTTTGAGAGAAATTGCTTTTCACAGTCTATTCCCTGCTGTTGCACGGATTACAAGGAAATGTGTTCATGGTCTTTAATTTTTCCTCTGTCTTTTTGCGGCATTGAACAGTTTAAACTAGTCTTCTGCCTTTTGTACAATAGAATTTGTTAAAGGATGTTGGTGAAAACTGCATGAGTTTTGGCATGTGTAATACAGAAATAGAAGTTGTGTGGTCTCCTCTGGCTAAATCTCTGCAATGTGGGTTTTTACACTTGAGGGAGGCTTGTGTCTATAATCCAGCAGGTCCCTTCCAGCCTTAAGATGGAAAAAAAATGGAAGCACAGAGCTCACATAGCTTAGCTTGTCTTGAAAGCATTAGACCGAAATGTATATTCTCTCAGAAGCTGTAGTGAGGTGTGTATTTTTGATGTCACCTGAGCACTAAATCATTCCAGTGTGAGGAGAAAGGAGTGCTGGCTCTCTCACTGCAGCGACACAGACCACATTCCAGTCCTTTGCCACTGGTGCTGGTGTTTCTTCAGACACTGCTTTGCTGGTTTTGCTATTTCTCAGCTGTGCCTCTTGAATCATGAGGCAGGGTGAGCGCACAGCATGTGAGGTTAAGGAGTAAATTAGGATGTACTGAGCAACCTGGTTCTTCGCCAGGCGCTGTTACTGCTATTACAGTTGGTATAAGGCTAACTCAGCTATGCGTGCAGTTGCGCTTCGGTGTCAGGCATGTCCATACCCATATATATGGTGTTTCTGTCCAGAGGTCTAGTTAAACTCTCAAAGTGCTGAGTATTTCTCTTCCAAAGGGTAGGTGCCTACTCAGGAGCATCCTGCTTAGTGTAGAAGCTTGTTAAACTTCAGAGAGGAGGAATATTTTGTTTGACCCATTTTTTCGTGATTGTAACTAGTAACTGCAAGCTGGTAATGAGCATTAACCAAAGGTCCTGAAAAAGTAAATTTTATCATAGCCCACCCTGAGGTCATTAAAACATCATTAATGTGCTGTTAACCTAAGGACAGACTGCACTCTTAAATTGTAGTAAAGTCTGCTTGACCCAGGTCACAAAATCAAAGAAACATATGACTGATAGGACTGTGCAGCCCGCCTGTCTGCTCCAAGACAGGGTCAAGGTCATGTCACTTTGAATACTTTTGCATCATTGCTTTCCTGGCCAGTCAGTGGTTTCTAACTCCAAAATCTATGGACTAGCTGTTTATTGGATGAGAGGTAATTGTATAAGCTAAAGAGGAGACAGCATCTGCTAGGCTGGTCCAGCATCCATGAGAGCAGTCACACATACTGTTTAATGTTATGTATTTATCTTTCACTTTGCAACTAAATGATCAGTTACGGTGAAGTAAATTTTAAAAAGTGTGGGCTAAAACAAGATAAAAATCATTTAAATGCTCTGAAGGTCAAAATACATAAGCTATACTTGTGAAGAAAATACTGTGATACTGTCTAATGTGGCTTCTACTATTATTTCCACATTTTTGTGCTATCTACTGAATGACAATAAGGTTCAGCAAAGGGTGACTAATACCACAAGAATATTGTAGTGAGTATTAATTAACACTTTGCAATTTAAATCAGAGACAGTATGAAGTAGATCAGAAAAAAAGCTTGGAAAAAAATGTACTACTTTGTCTGCTGTGGCTTACAGTGCTATTAGTCAGGCACAATACTCCAAGGCACATATTATGTGATTCTGCAAGTTTCCTGACACTGCACTTACCAATTTTGCAAACTTATTGTTTCATTAACACTAGCTTTTTGTACTCAGTATTGTGTCATGAATTAAGCATACAAGAAAGAAAAGAATTACTTGTATTTTTTTTTTTTATTTTTTTCCCTGTTGGCTGTTATCTGCTATTTGTTACAGCAAATTCCCACTCTAGGTCGGTAGAATCCAGGCAAACTTCTCTGTCACAGTTCCTGTAGGAACAACTATAAAAATCCCTCAGCCTGGGAGGGACCTCAGAAGGTCTCTAGTCCAACCCCCTGCCCAAAGCAGGGTTAACAGCAGATTCATAAGAGGTTGCTTGGGGCTTTGTCCAGTTGGGTCTTGAAAACCTGTGAGGAGAGAGAATGCAAAACCTCCCTGCACCCCTTAGTGCTTAGTTATCCTTGTGAATTTGGGGGGGAATTGGCTTATTTCTTTATGACCACTTTGTTTCTTGTTTTGTTGCTGTGCATCTCAGCAAAGAGCCTGGCTCCATCTCCTTGCTAACCTCCTTGTAGATATTGGCAGGTGGCTCAGCCTTTTCTCACAGAGCATGTGTGTCAACTCCCTGCCCATCTTGTGTCCCATGCCTAGACTCGGTGAAGCTGGTCAGCATCCTTCTTATACTGGCGGGCCCAAAACTAGACAGTGTTCCAGATGCAGCCTAGAGGTAAGGAGAATAATAGGTGCAGTGCTTGGTATCTTTTCAGTCTTCAAAAAGTTGAATTATTGTAATTGCTTAGAGAGTCCTCATGAGAGGTACACAATTCAGCATTTGTTATCTTCAGTTTAAATTCACACCTTCTCATCAAAAGTCTTCATTTTGGTGGTTTAATGCTCATGCATGGCTTTTCTTCATAGTGAGTTGTTTTCTCTGATTTGCAGTATCACAGGGCCATTGGTCTTGGCTCTGATAAGTGAGAAAGTTGTGAAAGTGTTCCTACAAGTCTTCTATCATATCACTTCAGTAGTGGGGCAGCTGCATTCTGGAAATCAATAGCTTTCAAGAAGACTTGAGGGTTGTACTGGATGAATTACTGAAAATAAGCATTCAGTGTTATATTGTGGCTGTGTGGTATGACACAGAACTCCTGGAATTTATAAACAGGAGTATACTAGTATAGAAGCTGTTTATCACCGTTGTAAACAAGCATCAGTTATCCTCTCCAGCTATGGCAACTAAGAGATTGATGAAAAACTGGTCAGAGTCAGAAACGGGGCTTAAAATTTACCCCAAACATAAGTCTGTCAGCTCCATTCCCTGCAGAGAGTGTTTAATAGCACACAAAAACCTTGAGGGAAGATTTGTGGTTCTAGATGTGAAGATACTATAACTTCCCACCATTATAATCAGTGAGAACAAATGTCCATTAAATAAGTTTTTATACTTTTACACAGAATAAAATGTTAGATGTGGAAGAGGCTAACTGAGCTTTGAAGTGGGTGTTAATTTGCCGCTCCTATAGCTGGCTGGTACTTACAGATTGAGCTGATACAGTTCTTGCAGTTGTCAGCAAATAGCTCAAGGCCCAAGAAACTACTTTTGATGTGACTGTTCACCATTATTTCATATTATAAATAATTTGAGAAAGTGGGAAAGATAACTGTAACAGTAAACTAAACTGGTAATGAGCTGTTCTACATGGTGAATACAGGAAAAGCAGAAGATGGAGCTGCTAATAAGAAACAACTGCCTTTATGTCATTTCTGTATTTACCTATGTGGCTATTTGCATGTCTGTTCTCCATATGTACAAATGTGTATGTTAAGTATGCATATGGAAAAGCATCAAGCAGTGAGTCATTAACTCCTGGTTTCATTGATTTTTCACTACTAAATGCTTTTGATTTTTTCAAATTGTTTTCCTCAGGTTGTTGTTGAATTGGCAGTTGGTGTTAACACACACACTGCTAAAATTGAGAATAGTTAGAGAGTGCCAGGACTGAGCATAACTGGAAAATAACAGTCTTCTAAGCATTTGACACAGGGCTCAGCAAGAAATTAACGTTAAGCAGACAAACAGAAGTGAGGAATGCAAAGGCCGTGAGCCACTTGATAAAATCTTGGCTGCTCCGTAGAAACCATACAGGAAAGTGGAGAGTGTCTGATTAGATTGAGTGTGTGTGAAATGAGCACTGGTAACATCAGAGATGCTGGGTTACCTCCATCATCCTCTTGTGCAGAAGGAAGGTCACAGATGGGTTTGCAGGGCAGGGTTTGTGAAGGACAGTGCACACTTCTCAGCTACAGGGGCAGAATGAGGCTTCACACCTGGGAATATGATGTTCTTGCTCAAAGCAGCCTTACAAAGCAAATCATCCCATTGTCCGTGAGCTCTGTGTGCAGGGTTTGAAAATGAAGGTGGACTACAGTTCCCCTCATGCCATGCAGAAACCACCTGGACTGCCAGTGAGGCTGGGGGTTGAACCAGCCCCTTACTGCTAGTGGTGAATCCCTTGATAACTCAACTGGTTCTGCTTTAGTTGAGGTCTGTGGTGTTACTGTGTATTTCTGTTAGTTCATCTTTGTAGCTATTTCTTTTACTTGTATATGTTAAGTATTATTGTTTGTTGTGCTAACAAGATCAGACTTCTGTGGACCCTCTAACTGGAGACTTATCAGCCCTCAATAACTACACGCTTTAGTACCCTGTGTACTAAAATTTGTGTTTCTGGCTGTGAACAGTAGCCTGATTTCCAGGTTTGGTGTGCAGCTGTATTTGTGGTGTGGAAGTATCTGTTATGTTTTATTAAAGGGCCTTCAGAGTATTTGATGTTGAAATGTAGTGAAATCTAAGTAATTGGTAAGGCCTATTTGTAAGCCACATTGAAGGATTTTTGCTATTTCTGCTGAAAATGCTGTCTAATTGCATTATGTGTGTTTTACAAAGAAATTTAAACTTAATAAAATGGAAATACCAAATCTATTGAATTACAGCAGACAAACATTTAGAGCAATTCCTAAATGCAGAATTTTAGAATAAACTGTGCTATAGCCCCACTACAGTAAACTAACATTAGTTTAGACATGTGGTGTATTGCATGCAGTGTCGTTAAGTGTGCTGCTGAAAACAGACAGTTGAGTTGGTGCAGCCTCACAGAGCGATCCTAAGTGCTGCTCAGAGCCAGGCCTAGCTTGGTAGGGAGCAGGGATGCGCCATCAGTTGTCCTGCACCAGCCACCTCATTTGCAAAACAGAAGCATGAACCTTTCTCTAGTAACCCTCAGCTGATAATACATGAAGAGTGGTTTCTTGTGCCAGCTCATTTCTGAACTAATGCCTCTGGTTAGTTTAGCTTTCAATACCCCTCAGCAGAGCGTCGGTTTTTGTTGTCATTATATATCTAGCAGGTTTGAAAAGTAGATTGTGTATCTATATTTTTAAGATGCTGTTAAAACTTACCAAAAAAAAAAAGTTGATCTGATGGAAGAGCAGTTAACTCAGTCCCACAGATCGTGGGGCCATCGGGGGAGAAGCGATCTTAAAGACATCTCAGTACCACAGAAAAAATACACTCCCTTTGCCATATGTTGTCCCAGAGAAATATTTTCCCAGTAAAAAGGAACGTTTCTTTGCACAGTAAAAGAAAATCTAAAAATCCTTCAGCCCAAACTTGGCAAAGAATTTCACTGCCTGGTGGTGCCACCACATGTTGCTTGCTGAAGCGATGTCTCTGAAGGGAGCTGCCAAAAATGTTTTGGTATTAGAAATTATAAAGAAGAAATTAAATATGCAGCTCTCGGGATTCTCACACTGCTAATGGTTCATTTCCTGAAATATGAGAGTGCCTGGACTTGGGCTGGTTTTGCCCAGGCTGTGTATGCCATGGCAGCACGTGAAGCTATTTTAAGAGCTTTTCCTACTCGCTGGCCCACTGAAGAAGCTGGGAAATTTATTTGTTTATCATACATTTTAAATATACTAGCATAAGATTGCCAGTGTAAGAGAATACTAGCATAAGATTAGCTAGTTAGTTAGTTAAAATTAGGAGGGCCTTAAAAAATAAGTGATGGTAGTACTGCATGTACAGAATTTTTGGACAGACTGACATCTACTCACAGTTAATAGTCATGTGCTTGGGGTTTTTTTCAGACTTCAGCAAGCCTTGCACAAATGAGAGAATAAAAATCCCTTTTCCAGTTCCCTACATTCCTCATCAATCCCTGTATAATTACAACAACACTCAAAATTCAGAAAATCATTCCAAAATAAGAGAATTAGGTTTGAATTTGATGAATCATGAACTGAATTGAGTTGCTGTCTTCTGTATCTGTTCAATGTTTCTACAATAGGGTTTGAAATCACTTCAATTAAGGTGCTGTAGTTTTATACAGACATTTATTTACATAAGTGAATCAGGATTCAGGAGAGGAATCTGTGTTCCACCATTTAGCTATGGCTTTTTTTCTCCACTGTTGCTATGGAGAAGCATATAAATATTTGTATCACGAATTAATTCTACTTCCCTTATAGATGGCGTGGAAATACAGATAAAAATGGTAAAGAAGAGTTATTGTAGGTGGGGTTTATCATGCAGAGTAATGTTTTGGAGTGGGTTCAGGCACAGACTAGCAGCAAAGGAAAGACAGAAAGTGCTGTGTTAAAGCAATCTGGTATCCTTGTTATGGGATAGAAATTGAATTAAAGTATCCATTCTATTTGCAGTTTTCTTTCTCCATTTTTTAAATAGCATTATTAGGTATTAGTCTTTCTGATAGCTCATGTGTACCAGGACATTTGCATAAAATCAAGTACAAGCATCCAGTGAAGAAGTTTAACTCCGAAGCATATGTCCATCCACCCAATGGTGGATGGTATGGAAATTACACAGCTGCTTAGGAGTTAGAAGCTGCATAATTTATTCCTTCATATGATCACTCACATTTTTCGTGTCCAGTCTTTTTCTCTCCATATTTGCCAGAATTGCCTCGAAGAAGGCAGTTGTGCCAGACACCAGCCTATGGCCTCCTGAATTCCAGCATCTCCTTGCCTTTGCTCCTTGCCCTGTCCTTTGGGCTGGTCTCCATGTAGTTTCCTTCCTTTGACTGTTGTCTCTCAGCCTTTTTCTTTGTGGACTTAAGTCACTGTAATTACTTCTTTGGGTATCAGGGTGGTTTCCAGCCTTCCAGATGTTGCAAGACCCTTAGCTGATAGCCCCCAGTGGTGTGTGAGAAATGCCTTTGCCACAGTTCAAACTCTGTTTTTATTGCCTCTGTTAATTCTGTATTATGAAACATCCTCTTCAACAAGAAGCGTCAAAGAGTGGCTCCGGTTTCTCTTACTCAGCAGGTATTTTCAACACCTGGAGTTGTTATTCTGGTTTCACATTGAGATCTCTCTGGTGACGTCCTAAGGTGATGAAAACAATAATGGTTCACAACAGGACTGTAAATAACACGTGTCACCATAGCAGTCTGTTTCCTCTTTTTTATATCACAGGATGTTTTTGTTCAATTCAACAGCAAAAGAACTAAAAATGAGGGCAATACAGAAATACTGAATAAGAGTTACAGCTGAATGTTCATGCAGTTGGGGCAATGTTCTGTCAGTAGTTCATTGACCTTTTAAGGTCCTTCAAAAATTTAAATATTTAAGGCTAAGTGACTTAAATCAAAACCCTTCTGTAGCATTGAAAACTTCATGGTGAACTTAAATTTTACATCTCTAAGAATGTGCCTTAAAAGTGTGCATATCACTTGCCCAGAAGGTACATTCTTCTGCTGACTAAGCAAATTGCATTTGTGTCTTCAGAATAAATGTTTGCTGTAAGAAGTAATGATAAGTAATTTCATTTTTAATCCCATTTGTGTCTGAGAATCTGGTATCACAGTCCTTCATTGTGGTGAGCATTTTGCTTATCTGAATTTGTCTCAAAGGAGTATCCTGTGTTTTAAGAAGTAAGTCTGTGATTCAGAGAGAAGCATCCTCAATTCCAGCCTGGTATAGACGTCTTCCTAAATGCAAGGGTGGATTTCCAGTGAAGCCCATCAGCGGTACCTGTCTTTGCTTACTGCTGCTGCTTAGGGAATAGCCAGTGCTGCCTGAGGAGGGATAAAGTGGCTGCCAGTTCCCCCAGGCACATGCAGGCCTGACCAGAGATAGAGAGGTTGGGAGTCCCAAGAGCAGCAGTGGCAATGCCATTCTGCACAGTGCGCTGTTCTGAGCGCAGGTACTACCTAGAGGGGCAGAAGACAGTTCCCACATAGCAGTGATTTCCTACAGCTTTTCATGTTGCCATTCTTGCAGCAGCTCCCCCCATCATAAGCCTGACGGAGAAGGGGTAATTTCAGCGTAAGGCATTATTCATCACCAAAAAAATCCATTAACAAGCAAATTGCATCAACATTTGCTGAATCTTTCGGTGGAAAAAGCAATACCTGTGTTGAAAGTGTGTCCTTTGTAAAAGTCAGGCAGGTTTAGTTTCAAATCTGGAGTTGGTGTTTTTGTGTGGTTTTATTGTTCAGCTGGTTCAGAAGTGTCCTGCTTTCAGATTCTACTGGTCTGTGCAACTCGTCATGCTGCCCCTGCACTCAGTTTACCTTTTCTCTCTCCCCTTCTCTCACAGCAAATGAAGCTCGTGGTTGAGTCACTGAAGGAGTAAACATGAAGGAATGAGGATGACTAAAGCAGTCACATGTGGATGCCAGCGCCACTTGGGCGTTTGTTTATGAGGATGTGTAGCTCTCAGAACATGTACTCACCGTCTAGTGAGTAGGTGGCACCTGCCTATAGGACACTTGGTAAATATTCTTTGCCTGACACTGTAAAAAAAGGTATTTTCTCCTGCCCTCTTTGTTTCTTATATGCAACCGTTAGTGAAGTTAACACCAAGTAAAGCACTCCAGCTTATACTAGGTCTGGTTGAGATCTGCCAGGCTCACTGTGCTTCAAGTGATTGAAACCAGATACTGTGAGCAAGCATCCAGAAGCTCACTAGAGTTTCCCACTGCAACTTTGTAAAAGGAAAAAAACCCAAGAAGGTTGACTAGTATTTAATTCAGTGTATTGTCCTTTTGGGGTTATTGCCCCTTTTGTTCCTTTATTACAATAGCTTATCAATCCTGTATTATTTCAGACTTGCTTATTATCTACTGTTTGCACCTAGCAAATTAATTTAAATGTTTTATATATCACATAATGAAATACATGTTGGTTCCTTATATGATATGAGAAATAGTTGAACATAGCTATTACAAAGTATGCATTATATACCCCTGTGTGCTAGCTATGCAAATAAGCCTCAGCTAAAAGCTTTTCAAAAGCTGGGTGAAACGCATTCAGTGGGAAGTGGATTGCTGTTCAGTAATTTATGAAGGGTATTTATTTTTTAATTTATACTAGATTTTGGTATCATTTCCCTGGATTTTGAACTGTAGTATTGTATGAATGGATCTGCTGGTTAAATGAACTGATAGTAACAGATCAATTAAACTTGGCACTTGATACACAAGTACTTGTGTATGTAGTGAATATCTGATTTTGTTCCTTGTGCTTCACAACAAGGTTCATTGTTTCATTGTTTTCTGACAGCAATAGGACCAAAATCTACAGTGTTTGTTCCTGTGACCTTGAGACAGTTTTTCTCCTGCTGTGACCTTCATCTTTGGTAGATGTCACTTACCTCTATGCAATAGTTGAGTTCCATTTGGAAAAATCTGCTGTTACGGTAACAAAGGTATTTGCCAACTTTGCACATTTCAGATTCCTGCCACAGCAGTGATCTGACTAAGCCAGAATAATGTATTCTGTCTGGAGTTTAAAATTAGCGTTTCTCAGACTCTGCAAGCGTGACCCAGTAAGGAACGACTCCATTCCCTTGGGAAGAGGAGCAGACCCGTGCCACAGCTCCGTTCTTGCTCCCCCACCGCGCATCCCCCACACTGCTGCTATTTCAGGGGTACCTCACAGGCTGCTGCTCTTTCACAGCCTGTTCTGGAGCTGTGGCAGGCTTGTGGCAGGGATCTCTAGGAAGCACATCTCCCTTCCTGCAGCACAATAGAGATCCCAAACCTGGAGAGGACCAGCATGTTCTTCACGAAAGCTCCTCGGCTTTGCAGCTACTTGATCTGAAGTAGCTTCACGTTTGCTCAAGTTTTGCTTGTGCTGCTTAGCCTGTGTTGGAGCGAACAGTTCAGGAGAGGAGAAATCTGTGGGATGGGTTCCTGGTGGAAAATGTTCTTGTGAGCTTGTCAGAGCCATTTTGGAGGGATTCTGCTAATTTGTGCTGGTTTGTGAGTGTAAAGTCAGTGTGTTTTGCTGACGGCAGCTGTATCAGGTGTCTGGATTTTCTGAGGTGGGTTAGAAAAGGAATCGAGTCGTGTCTCGGCTATGGTCATGTAAAAAAATAGGTAAATTCTTGCAAATTGACCTTGTGGTTGTCCTTGAGGTCCTTTCGTTCTCCTGTTTTCCGTAGACTAACAGGAAAATCTTTAGTAAGGTTTAAGTACCTGGTGACATAATGAACATCAGTTGTTGCCCTTGCCTGGTGCAAATCACTTCCATTTAGTTTCCTTGTCTATGAATGGGGATAATTCTGTTGTTTATGTGGATTCTCCTCCTAAAGCTAGTGGGTACGGAGGAACATGACCTTCCACAGCCTAAGTCAGCAGCATAGGAATTCTTTGTTTTATTGTTAGTTTGCGCTAGATGCAGGGAGAGTTCTTGGTCTAGAGCAAACAAAGATGCTACAGTTACGACAGAGGGTGTATCTGTCCTGGAGAGCATACATTTCAGCTTGCTGAGGAATATTACCTGTATATTGCCAAGTAACATTTTGTCACTGAACTGAAATTTATCTTCCTCTGTACACTGCTCTGTCCTTTTACTGGGCTGTGTGTGCGTGTTTCTGTATTTCATACTGTTTAATATTGGTTTGATCCTGGTTTTTGGTTTTTACATTCATGGTGTCATCTGTTTTCATTTCTCATTTGAGAGAAAAATTGTTTCTGTCTGTGCTTCTGTCTCTGTTTTGTTTTCTTTCTGCTGCTTTCTTTCAGTCTGTAAAAACTGTGGGATGCCAGGGATGAAACTTCCAGACATAAATCTGTTTTCAGATGAAAATATTAGGAAGAATAAATAAGATATTTACCATAACCGCCATTCACAAGCCGCGTAATCTGAATGTGTGCTCTTAGTCAGGGTAACTGTGTCACATGCTCAGGTCCCGCTGGCACAGAACTGACAGGAGGCCGTGGGTCTGGTTTGCTCAAGGTGCAACAGAGAAAGGCACAGTGGGCTGCAGGGGAAAGGCACTGGAGTGAAAGGGAAAAAAGCCACCAAGTCAGAGGTGTGTGGTTCCTGGTGTCTTCTGTCTTCTTCCCCGGGGTACGAAGCAGTCTATGTGCAGCAATAGTTGATGCTGCAGCTCGGGCCCTTCAGGCAGACAGTGGTGAGTTCCTGCAGGTAGGTTGTGAGCCACAGGTCTTAACTGTCCTGTGGCCCAGAGGGATCTGCTGACTCAAGATCTCTACTGTACTTAGTGGCCTGCAGAACCTCCTGTGGACTTGAGGACAGTAGAAGAGGAAAACACTGGGAATGTTACATGAGGAAAGATTCATCCGTAGGCAGGAAAGCAATTCTGGGTACTTCAGCCTATCTAGACCTAAGGGATTTGATCTCACTTGCACTGATTGAGAGTTTACTTCAATAAGCAAAGCCAGTGGGAGCCATGGCTACTGCCACCATGTACCTTCCCCAGCATCCCTGTCCTATGCCTCAGCTTGGAGGCTGACAGCAGAGCCCAGCAACTTGCCTGTCAGCCCTGCAGACCAATGCCCTCGGGCAGGAAGGATCTCTGTGCCCGCTGCTCACTATTAAACACAGCAGTGATGGCTCCTGTCATCGTGGTGTGACGGGGGCGATCCTGGGCATGGCCCAAGAGAGCTCATCAGCCCTTCCTCCTGGCTTCCAGGTCGGGAGTGCTGAGCTGAACCTCTCCCAGGCCTGTGGCACACAAGAGCCCAGAGGGGAAAACAGATCCTTTCCCTTTTCCTCCCCCAGCCTGGCATTTCTCAAGAGAGTAGTGAGAGGGAGGGAATAGGAAGATGTTACACAAGGGCTTGCTGAAATTAATTGCTAAGGAGCGCTGACATGACACGTCTGAGAGCCTTGTCAAATCCTTACAAAACCCCCATGCTTTACAGATCCTCTAAAGCATTACATTTTTCATGCAGTGTAATTCTTTTACAATCTGGGAAAGTAAACAGACATCATCTGGATTTTTTTTCCCTGAGTATAATAGACTTTGCTTTGTCACCAAGTCGGGGTTCTTGACTTACAGAAATCGTTGTCATTTGTAATGCACAGAGAAAGGCTCAACTGAGTCACCTTGTTACAAGTAATTACAGTTTTAAGCTCAGAAACAAAGCAGCCAGAGGCTGTGCTTCAGGGAGGGAAGAGCCATGGCTCTGGAGAAGGGCAATGCGGCCTACGCTGTCCCTACATGAGGGAGCTGAGCTGGCTTCAGCCAGGGCCCACTCGACAGGTGAGTCACTGTTAATCTTTCCCAAGTACAGTCACGTCCAGGTGTTACTACTCAAACACCTTTTACTGACAACAAGTTACCAGGAATTAGTGACAGACAGATCTGACTCATCCATGTAAACTGAACATGGGAAAGGCTGTCAGGGTGCCTTGGCTGTCTCTAGTGTTCAGGACATCCTGGTTTGCCCCTGGTCTCTGGTTATTGCTGGCCATGTACCCTGGGATTGCTCTATAACCAGCTGGCTAATGAGATTAATGCATGTACCAACTGCTGAGATGCTGCTGCTTGGCCTTGTTGTCATAAAAAGGCAGGTGGTAGAAGATTTGTCACCCCTTTCCTCGCTCAGGCGCAGTCCTGGCTCCGTGAGGTCCTTGGTGGCTCCATGCCTGCTCCCACCTCCACCCTGTTTACGTTGGCCCGAATTGGGAAGCTTGATCTCCAGCAGTGGCAAATGTCCCAGCTGCAAGAGCCTGTGGGTACAGCCTTGCACAACTAGCCCATCATAAAGCAATCGCATGTTAATTGTGTGTAATTACCTAACCTGCTAAATGCCATTAATCCCAGTGAGTGTGCCAAGCACCTGGTGTCCATGCTGTCCTTGCCTGGTTTCAGCTTTTGTTTCCCAAGCAGTCACATTGCTGCGGAAGAGCTGGTGGTGCTGAGTGGCCCCAGTTGCAGCTCACCAGAGATGGCTCCATGGGGGCACTGGAGACATTCCCAGAACCCCCCAGACCAGACCAGCGCTCCGCACACCAGCACCTGCCCTCTGCTCTCAGGGCCCTGGAAGAAACACAGCAATAAGCAGCACATTAAGGCACAGCAGGGCACAAGTGAGGAGGGTGAGAGCACATGCCTGGACTTGAGCTTTGGTATTGCAGTTGTTCGCTGTGGTCTGTGCTGACTCCACTTGGGACCGAATGCTCAGGAGCAGAGGTTTTCCAGCATGCGGAGCCCGAGCATTGCAGCATGGGGCACTGTGGTAAGAGGGACTCCAGGAAGCAGTTGCTGTAATGAGCTGGAATTAACTGCAGGGGTGGTGTTACCTCTGACAGCAGAAGCAGAGCAGCCTCTTACATAGCAGCATTGGTGCTTGGTGTGCAGTCAGCATGCCCCAGTTCTACTGCGGAGCAGCACAGATGCTAACATTTGGGTTTTTACCATTACCCATTTTACATGGCGAACAAGAATAATACTGGGTTAGATTTGGCTTAAAAACAATCTATACTGGTGGAACTTCAACTTGCATCTTCACAATAAATCAGTACTAGTTGACAGAGCACCTCTGCAGATCATGAAAGGGGTGTACAACCCACCCTTCATCTAACAAGGGAACCCCGAGGCAGGTGAAGCACACCCCTTTCCCCAAGAGCTGCAGCAGTGTGGGGAAGTGCTCCCCCTCTCCCATGAGTGTGACAGACACATGGGGCTGGGACAGGACCAAGCAAGTTACTTACAGGCACATGCACAGCAACTGCTTTATCCAAGCTGTTGAAACCTGCTGTGTGCTGCACTGCGGAGCTGCCCGAGCAGCACCAGGTTTGCTGACAGAGCAGCCGCACAGGTGCATCAGCAGTGTTCTCCAGGACAGCAGCTTGCGAAGCTCACTAAAGCTCTTAAACCCTCCTGCTGCTGCCTTCTGCTGAAGCAGCAGCAGCCATCTCAGCCTTTGAAGAGCTGGTTGAGCAGATGCTAGCCATGAACGGTGTTTAAACCCAGATGAACACGTTTGATCTGTGCAAGAGAACAACAAAGCTTGCAAACCCAGATGCATCCCAACACAAAGTTATACATACATCCCACATAACCTCCAAGGCCAAGTTGGATGGGGCCTTGAGCAATATGGTCTAGTGGAAGGTGTCCCTGCCTGTGGCAGGGAGTTGAAACTGGATGAGCTTAAGGTCACTTCTAACCCACACCGTGCTGTGCTGCTATGATTTTTCAAGGCAGCCGAGCTTACACAGCTATTGCTTTCTGCTCAGATTTATCACCCTCTATGAACCTGGCCAGCACCGATGAGGTGCTGCCTGTGCCACCCCTGCACCCTGAGCCCCAGCAGAGACAGGGACATGCAAACCACAGCTTAAGCATCAATCAAGGTAACGCTTTTATTAACCAGATTTTTCATCTCTGTCGCACACTGTGAGTGTTTGTACAATGACAAAGCCAAACATTGCTGGAAGCAATCAGATCAGCTGATATTTCTGTACCCTCTTAACAAACGGATTCTTTCTTGGTGAGGAGTTTTTTCTATTTCTGTTCATTGATTCTGCTTATTTAGACTGCTACTCTTAAAATTCTGTGTCAAGATTGTCACATCTTAAATACAGATTAAGTTGCTAGAGGTACATTATTTTATATATATATATATTTATATACACACATACAGAAAAATACAAGACTAACTGTTTTTCCACAATATTTAATTTATACACTACTGTAACTATATGCAACTTTTAAAGACACGTTAAGGGGTACAAGAAACTGTTTACTTGCTCTAAATAGTTTGGTCCAATATTATCTTTACTGTAGTGGTTATTCTCGCCCTTCCTTTTACGTGACGACGTAACACAACATACACCACATGCACAATCATTCACCTGTCAACAAATGGGTAAAGGACACCACTCAGACTAACATTTGTACACCCAAAGGTTCAACCAGCCGCACACAACTCTAAGGCTATGTATGATACAACTATGCAGCATAAATGGTCAACACGGCTGTTCTAAAGTGAGCACCATATATACAGTTGTATATAAAAACATTGGAAACAAAATACACCTGGGGTTAGTTAAAAGGTGCCATTCCAAGGCTGTACATAATATCAGGAAAAAGTATTTACAATACTTGGAAAAAAGCTGCAACAAATAGTTTATTGCCAATGCCCTTTATAAACTTGTCTCCTACTCGGATGTTACGCTCACTGTCTGTGAACCACACATCACATTTCTGGCCCTTGGTAAGATCCCTGCTCAAAAATGTCAAGCAAATGTGTTCTATGGCTTCACCCACACATCTATCCTTGTAGCCTTTCATGTCTAACAAGTATCACGCTGACTAAACTGCAACTCGAGTTCAAAACAGAAAGGAGTAAAACACTTCTCCTTGCCTTGCTTAGGAAGCAGAATATAAAATCCCCAGTGAGGGTCAGAGCACTCCACACAGTTCAGGCTCCCTCAGTAAAGTCTCTTACTGATCAGCAAGAGCTGTCGAAGCTATGACCAGGCATGAGGCCGTTCTCTGGTGCTCTGCGTGCTCTGCAGTGGATATGAAATGCCTTGTATCCGACCACTCTGCAAGCATTAGGGAATGCTCAACAGCATCAACTCCTCTCAGACACCCAGCATCTGCCCAGGGCGCTGCTACATAACTACCACCAGTCTCACCAGCATTGCTTAGAAGACCTAGTGCACAGCATGAAAAAATAAAACATTCTTGCCCTTCCCAAAACTAGGAATCTGCAATATATTTTATTCTAGATAATAAAATTCCACAAAGTTAATTCATCTGGTCAAAAGTCTCCTTTTGTACAGAAATACTCTAAATCAAGACTTTGCTGTGGCAATGGGAAACCCAACAGAAAGGTTAATTGCTGCAAAATAAATACTTTCCTATATGCTAGTTTAAACTGACTGTATGAAAAAGCATTATTACTGAGGAAAAATAAGTGGGATGCATGTGGGGAACAGCAGTATTTTAAGTCTTAAAAAGAGTAATAATGAGAAATATGTAAATGACAAGAACAACTTCAATTTGAATCCAATTACCTAAAAGGTTTTCCATCCCTTATTGCCTCTTGAAATCTCAGGGAGGGGAGGAGAGGACAAGGGAAAAGGTCTACAAGGGAAAACCTCTAAAATATTAAGTGTCATGATATACTAATAACAAAAGTAATTCATACAAATACTTTTATTTTCAGTTAGCATGTAAAAACTCAGAAGTAGACTTAATAGTTTACCTTTGTTCTATTAAAAAAGAAGATTGTCTGCTTGTAATATTAACACATTTCTATGGGAGAAAGCTGCCTTACAAATCTCCTTGCTTTTTTAAAGAAAGAAAGAAAACTGCCTCTAGCAAAACAAGATCTTTTCAGTTTGATTTTTGAGCCACAACTTTATCCATATCATAGCTTAAGACAAATAGGTGTGGGTTTAAAATCATCACTAATTTTCAGTGCACCTTTGCTTTGTACAAGCCTTGGAACATCTGAAAGCTCCCTGAAGAGTTTTCAGCATCAAAACATTATTGCTTTGGTTCTGTTTCAGACACATAGAAGTATGCCACATATCACATATTTTAGTTATCACAGAAGGTCAGAACAAGAATTAACATTTCACAAGCAAACAAAAGCTTCTTCTCTCTAGTTTAAGTGCAGAACAGGAAACTTCTAAGTGCTCCATTTACATTAGGATCCAGATTTAATTTAATCCAGATCTTTAATAGTAAAATTATAAATGTAAAAATTACACAATAAAATATTCTGTTTTGTTGAAAAAGAAAAACAGATCTGCTAGCAGCATGCAAAGACCATGCACTGTCATACCATCAAGCAAACACAAAATTAAAAGTGTAATAAATAACTGCTCAAAGCTCACTTAAAAATCTTAAGACAACAAAAGGGGGTCCGTGACAAGGTGTTCACAGCTCTGAACAGGAAGATTGATGCTGTCAAGTAGATCAAGCTACTAAAGTCAGGTCGTCATCAAATGACATGACAACAACTAGTTTGACTGGAGGTACACAGCAGCCCCTCCTTTGGGTTCCGCTGAATATTCACAGATATCATCTTTTCACAAAGAGGTAGTTGTAGCACATTGTTTTTCAAGTTCCTGTTCTTTATCCGTTCCAATTCGTTTGCTGTGACTGACATTTGGTCAGAAAAAAATTTTAGGCTGCCCAGGGATGAAGCCTGGCTTGCGCTTCCGCTGGAGCTTATACACATTTTCCATGTTGATTTCTCCTGTACTTTTACACTGGAAAAGGACAGATTGTTTTGAGGATCGATAATGTATTTAGTGCTGCCGTGAATCTGCGAGCCTAGGCAGAGGCTCATCAACTTGAGGCTTTCAACCAGTTCCCCTGCGCTTCTAGACGACAGCTGCAGTGAGTTGCCGGATCCGGCACATCTCCGAGTAGAACCTGAAGTGTCGTTGGTGCCACCGCCAGAGCTGCCAGAGGGGCTCCCCCCACCCTTGTTGTTATCACTTGGGCTTGTTTTATCTACCCCTCCGTTTGCATTACTTGGTTTGCTTTGTCCACCTCCATCTCCCTGGCTGCCGGGTGGCCCTTCACTACTATCCCGCCTATGCCAGGAGTAAGTAAAACCACTATCTTTGTCTAGGCGTCTCCTGCTTTCCGAGTCATCATCGCTTGTTTCTGAGCTACTGCAGCTAGAGCCCCGGCCCTGGCTTTTCCTCCTGTGATAGCGTTTATGCACTGTGCTTGGTGAAGCAATATTCATTTTTAACCTGCTGAGCTTTGGGGGCAAGTTCTCATCCATGTCAAACTCGTCATCTGACTCGCCCTCCTCAAAGATCTGATTGAGGACTGGTGCGCTCTTTCTTGAAGTAAGTCGGTTTGTGACTGAAGGCTTACGGCGCAGAACAACTTGAGTGGAAAGAGAAATAGGTTTCTTATCTTCTTCATCCTCCTCTTCATCCTCTTCTACTCTGAACAAGCACTTCCGGCCACTTGTGGTGGGTTTTAAGCTCACAGACGGGACTGATGAAAGTGCCGGCCCAGCTAACTCAGGGACATCCTCCTTCTTTGCCGAATCGCCAAGGGCCTTGCTCCTGTGGCCGTTGAGAACGTTCTCAGCCGTGCGAGCTGGTGACTGAGGAACAGTGGCATGGGAGAGAGGAGAAGCTGTAAGGTCATCCTCCAGATCCTGGGGTACATCGATTTTTGTTGGCCATGATTGCCTACATAAACAATTAGAAAGGATGAAAGAGAAGTTAGATGGTGGCAAATATGAAAACGCAAGATGTGCACAAGTGAAGCACAAGTACTGCCACGCAAATTGTCTGTGGAGTGGCATGTTTGTAAATAACAGAACTGAGTGGCTGAGGAAAAGGAAACATTCTCAGAGAATGTGCATTCCTTCAGAAGTGCTGTTACTTGAAAGGAACATCATACATACAAAAGCAGAGTTTAGAAAAAATGTTGGTTACTGTCAAATGAAACCTTAAGGTTTCACTGTTCTCCAAAATTGAATTGAGCAATAAAAAAAACCAAACTTTAAATACTTGTGTCTCAAAGAAAATAACCTCATGTAGATATAGAATACCCTGTACCTAGAGGATGATACGAGCTGGTTCAAGCACAACTTAATAGTATTGCAAACCCCTTTTAATCTGAAGCTTCTGTTACTTTCTTTCCCCAGTATCCTTACTGTAAAAAATTAGGTTAGAATTAACATGAGTGAGACTGAAAAGCTGAGTCAGGAGAAACAATTCTCCCATTTTCCGTAAGTCTTATTCAGATCAAGCTCTATTCTGCAAAATCCCCTTTAATTTTAAACACACATGAATTGAGATCATACATTTATCTGTCGTTGGCTGAGCAGCTGGAATAATACAACTGCATGAATCCAGGACTCACACTGCTTACAAGTATGACATTTGAATACACTGTAAATCCAAGCTCAAAATGTACGACTGCGTACGAGCATTAGCTCAAATCAAAATGACAGTAACACCTGAGTGTAAATCAGTTTTACAGTTAGCAGCTGATGTCTTACCTCCAGTATCTGAGACAGTATCTAATGATTTGTATTCTACTTTAAATACTGATATATATTGTAATTTTCCTACAATGCACAATATAAATTAAGAACAAAGACTGTCAGTCTTTCCTCTATTTTGAAAGCCTAATCCAAAAGACCAACACCTTAACACTGAATAATTCTTCAATTGCTTCACTCAGCATAAGCTGAGTTCTTGTGGAGACCAAGAAATGTTTTCTAACCTCTCAAACCAAGAGCTACTCTTAATGTAAAAGACTTTGCCAATCACTTAACTTTACATTACTAAGGTTCTCCAGCATACTGCATGAAAAGCTGTAGTAGACACCTCTATTCACATATAGATAGCATTCTATATGTGCTATATATTTTGGGTGTTCCAAAAGAAAGGGCTGCCTGACTTTGTAGCCCAGTTCACAAGGAAGGCATAAGAAGAAAGCAGGAGAGGAAGCAGAGAATGTTTCACATCAAGTGTGACCCCAGGTACCTGCTTGGACAGCCTGCATACAAAGACAGAAGGATCATACCAACTCCCTGCTCTCTGCTGTGTTTCTTCTTGCATGAGAAGAAACAAGGAAAGCTTAGACACCTCTTTGCTATCCTTATTCTAAATGTGGTGTTCTTAAAGTGTTTGAAGTTAACGGAAGCCCCTGCACTAGGGCTGCATTTGCTCAAGGCTCATAACATCTGGATAGAAAAGGATGCTGAACTGTGTGAGATGCCTGTCTACACAGATAACAACTGACAGCTACCTCCCCAATTGTATGAGCTGTGAAGAACAGCACTTTAATAAAGTCAACACTAAACTCATCCAGTCTAGCTGCACACTTTGTTTTGAAGTGCAAGCTTCAGTTTTGGTTATCATACCAGTGACACAAAACTACACCAGGATCCTCTAACACCCATGTGAGCCTGCATAGCCCGTTCCCTGGGATGAGCCATGCTGGCTCTGTCCTGTCTCACTGGGAGCTGCTGGTGGCCTCCCAGCAGCTTCCCTCCAGGAGAGGCTCTGCCTGAGGGAGGCCACCCAACCAGCAGCTCTGATCCAAGCTGTCCAGACAAGAAGTAGAGCCCAGGCTGTGGCCCTCCTTGGTTTGACACTGGCATCCTTAGGCCCAGTCTTAGGGTGACTCCAGACACACTGGGAACCACTGACCTAGTTTTCTGATCACTTGTGCTGTGCTGGGTATTTTAAACAAACAACTGTCTGTGATTAACAAATAGGACTTATTTAAGTTAGAAACATACCTATAAAAATGACAGAAAATGAAGATCTGAATCTTCTAAGAATTTACCATGCTTTAAGAACAGACTGGTTTGTCAGCAAAAAAAGGAAGAGAGATCTGTGGCTGTCACAATAAAGGGTAAATATAGTATCTAGCAGTCCTTTGTTTCCAGGCAATAAACCTCCTCACTACAATATGTTTATCTCTCATAGCAGCCCATTTTTGCCTCCCTTCACTTTCCCCTCCCCTTATTCCCAGTGGGCCTGGGGGGAGGAGTGGGACAGAAGGGAAGCTCCAGGTTGCAAGTTAATTTTATTCTTTTTTTTAGATCTTTTGAAGTTTCAAAATCAAAGTAATGCACTGCTTTGTTGTCGTTTCCGTAAGGTCATTCTATGTGAACACTTTGAATTTAGAACCATCACGAAGACAAGGAATAACTACCTGGGACCATTAAGGGCAAGAGTTCCCAAGTTTATGCAGATGTCCTTATGATGAAAAGAAAATTCATACTCTAAGGCAGGTTTCAACAGCTCCAACTTTACAAATTCATACCAAGATTCAGATTCCATGAACTTGTTTGTTCCAGTTCCTCATACAACTGGAGCAGCTCTTCTACTGAAAGAGTGACACTGACGCAGAGAAAAAAAAAAAATTCACAAAATTTCAAAGCAGACTTTGTAGTTTTACAATTTTCATTTGAAGGTAAACTCAAAAGTTTCCCTCGAAAGTACCTTGTTTTAGAACTAATACTTAGTATTAGGCACATCTGATGTTCTGCTTGGATTTCATTTTTTAAAAGAAATTGACATAAAGAGGATGATCCATTAAAGAGAGAACTGCGGAGTGAAAGTTACAGTATTACCCTTGAGGGAGGCAAGCTCTGTCACATGGAGCTCCAGACCACTTCAGTTCTGTAGCCAACCCTTAGCTGCTTGCAACAGTAACTCTTCTAAAGTACTTGTAACCACGAGCACAAGATAAAATATCCTCTGTAAGTGACCACTGAGTGAATGATCTTACAGGAGCAGCAACAAAAATTCAGTCTAATCCAGCTCAGCCCACAGGGTGCAGTTTCTTCTGGATATGACAAAGGTGTTGAGAACTACTGTAAGGTTCAGAGAGAAACAACTCATTATTCATGTAGATGGAATGGTATTCAGAAAAGACTCCTCTAAAAGTCTCCAAAATCTCATCCTAATCCAAGGTGACAACCAAGGGAGATGATGTATCTTTCACCTCTTTTCCAAACTGTGTGTCCTTAATTTTTAACAAATGTCCATTTATTCTAGATTGCGGTAGTAGTACTTCACTTTTATCAATTAGGCCAAAGACTACATGTATATGTGCTACAAGGACACCACAGCATTTATGTCCCTATTATCATTCTTATTAAATTATCTCACATCGCCTTGCATGAAAGGTGTACAAAGAAACCTTCGGAAAGAACAAGCTATCTTGTCTTTTTCTCTAAATCCTACAGACAGATTAACACCGCTGAAGGTAGGCAGCAACTCTAAACATCAGCACAAGCACTTAACATTCTTCTCTCATTAACAGATAGCTACTAACAATTGCTATTGATAATAACAGTTACCAATTATATTTTACCTAAAAGGTAACTTCTGAAGAGGCTGGAGATTAAAGAAGAAAAATTAATGGAAATGCTTCAGCACAGCATCCATCTTCACTGGAAAGGTTGTCAAGAGGGGCCAATAAAGATCTATTATTTTCATTACCAGCAGATCCCAGGTCAAAGTCTACCACTTCACTCAGGAAATGAAAAACCCGAATGTTTAACAAAAGTAACTGTTCAAAAGTTGCATTCTCCAATATCAATGTGCAGATGGAAACTAAATTATTTGCCTTGTGGGTTTTTTTTGGTTGGTTGGTTTTGGGTTTTTGTTTCTTGGTTGTTTTTTGTTAAAGGATATGCTGCTGTAACTGAACACATGGGATGTTCTGGTAAGTGGCTGCAGAGCAAATTGGTTGAACATATTACCCCACTTCCCCCTTTAGCTTTCCTGTGTCTGAAGCCTTGAAAATCTCAGGGAACGTTGCTGTGAGGTTTTTCCATCATGTTTTTGTCAAATAAATAAATAAATAAGTAAGTATCTATTGCAATGTCTTTAAATGGCTAATTAAAGCAATTATTTCAGTAGTTTTCCTTATACAACAGGCATATCAACTGATAAGAGAAAGAACATAACTTACAGATGTTTAAGCTTGATTTAGGGGATGTTCAGCCAATGAAAAATCAAAGCTAACAACTAAACCATAACATCAAATTCAGAGCGATTTCTCATTTATAACTAATGCCCCATCAACAAGTTTACGGATTATGCGACTGATTTTTTTTCTGGGTATATTATATACACAAGTTTGTCTGGGGAACTGAAAGGTCAATGAGCACACCCTTTCTTAGCAGGTGTGAAAACTTGCTGCTTCAGATACAGACCTCAAATTGATTAGTCATTTCATGAAAAGTGTAGGAATTGACGGTATTATCAGTAACTGATTTCTGAAGAGCTTCCGAAGTGTCCACAGCACTTTGAAGACATTTAAGATTTGCAGTGAATAAGTATTTCACTACTTTAGCAATTCAGTAATATTCTCAGTTAGCCAAGTTTAAAAAAAAAAAAAAAAAAAAAAAAAAGCAACAAACAAACATTTAGATTCCTAAATTCTCACCTGAACTGAGCTTTGATGTTGCTGGGGCTTGCAGATCTGGTCTGAATTTCTTTCTCTTGTTTTTCTCGCAGAATCCTTTCAGCTAGTAAGAAGTAAGTAGCAGTGATGTGATTGTATTTGTTAGTTTCCAGCGCCCTGAAGAAAGTACAAAACGTGAAATAAACCATACATCAGTGGTTTTCTAAAAACTGGACATGCATCTCACACAACCTACAGAGCAGGAAGAGTACCTGAAAGCAGAACTGTGTATTTTTGATGTTTTGACAAGCATGTCTTGGTTTTATTAAAAATAAAGAGCCAAGAAGTCTAGCAATTTCATTTAAGTAGGATGAGGACATCCTCAGAATGTAATTCAAAAAGAAATTAAGGAATTCTTCCTTTACTGAACATTTTGGAAATGATAAAATAGTATTTCAATGATGCTGTACCCCAAGCACAATGATGCTTTCCCACTAGCACTTACAACCACAAAGCACTAATATTTGTTTATGCAACAACTGGAGGAAAAACCTTCATTGTTTTAGGGCTGCCCATTAAGTCTGTGGTAAAATTAAGTTCATAAGCCAGCAAGCATCATTCAGACATTCTAACAGAAAAGGATGCCACTGTTACACAGCTAAAAGCTTAAGTGAGACTGATGCTTCCCCACACACACCAATAGACAGTAACAGTTTTTCCAGCTTAAACACAAACAAATAGAAAAAACAATTTTAAGTCCTCTTTCAATTTTGGGACTATTTTAGAAATTTGTGTGGTTTAAGCTATTAGAAGAAACTACATAGCTTTCTAGCAAGCTCACTCAGTGACAATGTCTTTTGCATTATATAGATAAAAGGAACAGTATTTTAAGTTAACAAAAGATTCAGGTATACTGGAAACATACTAATAGAAAAATACCAGAATTTATCACTTCCAACTATGCATGAGATACGAAGCACAAGTAGAAGCATGGATTCCAAAGCAGTTACATTTACTCAAGGTGGCAAACTGCTGCAGGAATTGAACACTGTTCAAACACATTTTTCTGAAGTTTTTCCTAAGGCTGGGACTGCTTCAGTATTTGTCATCCTGCAATATCCTATTACAGAGCAACATTGTAATGTTTTGTCTGTAAACTGAAGAGCTTGATATTTAAACACTGAAGTGCCCAGGTTCTCAGGACATCCTTTAATTAAGTGACAGATGTACAAAACAAACTGCATATAGGAAGCTGATAATGTAATACAGAACTGGTAACTTACTCCACTATTGTATCTCGGTCTGCTATATCCCCAAGGACCATGCGTTGTATTATACTGTTGTGTTCCTCCTCAGAGAGATTTTTATATGACACAAGAGGAATATTGTACTTTGTTGCAGGAGAAGGGTCAACTCCTTGGAGCCACGCATGGTTTTCTATCTCTTCCAAAGACGCCCTTCGCTTTGGGTCTCTCTGCAACATCCGTGTAATTAGACTGTGAATAAAAAATAAAACTAAACAAAATGCACTCATGTGTTTAAAAAGCAGCCACTGTAAGAACAACATTAGGAAGAAATTTTCTGCTGTCAGCCTACACAGATCTTCAGAAGTATCTACAGTAAACAACGTGAAGGGAAATTATTTATGCTCGAAGATATACCAAATACGGCTGAACCGAAACAAATGACTGACTTATTAAAAACTGTAAATGCCACAAACACCAGAGTTTTCATTTACTATGCTTAGATTCGTAACCTGATTTTTCCAGTTTGTTTGATTTTAATAGGTCTTATAGGGCAACTGTCACAGATAGCCTACAGGCTGCTCTGTAAAGTAACAGAAACACGATTTTCTATTATTGCTGCTTTCAACAGGTATAAGGAATGGCAAGATAAGTAGAAATATGTTATTGTGAAGTAGCTATCAGACATTTGATTCTTCAGTATCCCTGAAAGAACAGTGATCTGTTCTATCCAAAGAGAAAAAAAAAAAACAAAAACACACAAACCAAAACACTGTCTGGGATGATGAAGTGACAAACCTACTAATTGGTTGATACTGAGTGTTTACAAGCGCTGGAAAGGAAGTGCATACGTTCCCCAAATAAACAGAGGAAGACAACTTGATTAGCACAGCACATCTTGTTCACTTACTATATGTGAAAAATTCTTGAGGGAGGTATTTTTGGCTTTGTGTGACAAACAGAACGTGGATATCCAGAGTTTTGATGCCAAGGTTTTAATGAAACTTTATTACTCCAACATGTGGAATGAAAGTTCTGCAGTTCTCGCATAATGCTTTTTACTGTACTAATATACTACACCATGCAACTTTAAACAGTAAGGCCACCCAAATCAGAAAGCTAATCACAATTTTCTTTTATTATTTATTCTTTTTAGTGTGAGATGATGTATGGAATTATAAATGGAAGTTAACTCAGACTTCCTGAAACTCTATTGTAAAAAAAGAATGTCACACATATACTTAGTAGCTGTGGTCTCTGCCTTTACCAAAAGGAAAGGCGGGGTGAGACATGGGAGCCTTCATTTTCTTTGCTTTTGTTAGTATTACAACAGAAAGGGAACAAATTATATAATTCATTTGACTTTTTTTAAACTGCTTCTGTAGTGAAACCACACAAATGTACCACACATACATCCTGCTTTAAGTTTGCTTATGCATCCCAAATCACCAAGAACGCTTTCACTCCAAGCAGAAAGTTCAAACATTCCAAGCATCTTTTCCCTAAGAAAATCTATGGAGGACTTGAGTAATGGATCATACCTTGTTGATATATCGCACAGAGAAAGCACATCTACTTGGGCCTTTAAGCTAATTAGTATTAACCAGTATATTAAGCAAAAGGCTGCAAAAATACATTTCCAGGCCTCGGCAGAGCATGCAGCAAGAGGTTTATTCGATAGAATTCACTGATAAGAGCTCTCTTTTAAACCTCTTCCTGTATTATATTTTAAGCCTCTTCCTGTATGTAAAGCTCTTCAAGCTGCTGAGAGCACCGACAGCAGCTTTTCCATGTTACTGGAAATACTAGACACTAATGACAAGACACAAAAGAACAGCTACGGCATAATGTTACGTGTTAGATTCCTGGAGCACACAGATGACAGGTGAAGAGAGGAAAGGTCATTATGACCACAGCTATAGCTGATTTCATGCTTTGCCAAACAGCAGAATCCTAGATGCTGCTCTAGCTTTTGAAAGGACCAAGTGCATTTTTCAAGCATTTATAAAGGCACCTGGACTTTTACTTTTTACTGAAAATTAAAAGATATACTATTGCAAATTCAAGAACCCAGTCAAACATTGTAAAATAGTCTAAGCGATGCAACTGGGATACATATTAAAAGGACTGAAGAGGTCATTAGCTGATAGGGAAATACTGGAACGTATCAAAAAACCAAAAGAAGTCCAGTGAACACTGCAGAAAAACAACATCAAAATGAGTCATGATTCCCAAGTGGCATATGGCATTTTAAGACAGAATATTTTTCTCCCCTGATTGCCTAGAATGTTGATTTGGAGTTGCAATTTCAGTAGGAGATGAGTGAAACTTGCTGTAATATCCTTGGGTTTTGACAACTTATGTTTTGACCAGAAACCTATAGGAATCGTTACCTTTTTAACCTCTGCCACAGAATACTCTCGGCAACACCTTGCAATTTGTCCAGCAAGAGCAGTGGCCAAAGCCAGTCGGTGGTAAGCAGCTTCTTCAATCATTTATAAAATGCATGACAATTAAGACACAAAGATACACTGTGTAAAACCAAAATGAAGTGTCACACAAACGTGGGGAAAAAAACTATTGGCAAAAAAATATCACGGGATTAATCTTTAGTTAGACACAAAGAATAAGAAAAGCAATACTGATGCCCAAGAAACTACTCAATCGATAAAAGGAAACACTAACAAAGCAAAAGCATCAGGCATGATATTAATAGGCAAGGAATACTCCACACATGGATAATATGGTATAGGCAGCTCCTAAAGGTAATGAGAATCCACTTCTATGAATGCTTCCAAGTTCTTTAGTACTCTACTTACTCTTTACATTCTTTGGACACATGAGGTGGCACTGTGTATTTGCAGTCCATTATCATAGTTAGAGTTTCACTGTCGTTTGCTTCTTGAAATGGTGGTTGTCCGCAAACCAGCATAAAGAGGATGACCCCCAAACTCCATATATCTGTAAATATATAGCACATACTGTAAAATAACTATTGAGAAACAGACATAATTACCATAAAACCCATGAAATATTCTTGAGATGCATACTGGGGTGATTACTGCACTCTTGATTATGAGCACTGCTTATGGCATTCGCAATTCCACTGAAGTACAAAATACAGTAGTTCCACTGTTTGACAGCTTTTATAAATTTAGAGGAGGGAAAATATCAGAATTCACAACTTCAGGTCATACACAACAGTTTGAGATGCGTAACACCTTTGACAGCAAAGTGTTAGATAAAGCTCAAGATAATCTGGTCAATCAGAAGACAAGAATTCATTACCCTTTTGTTCACAGGTAGGCACAGGTTATTAAAGAGATTTGTATTCAAAGCATGTTCCTTTCTGAAGGACTAGCATAAACTGTTCTCAGCATGGTTTACATGTTACTCTATGAAGTAAGAAATCACAAAGAAAGCCACTTATTTCAATGAGGCTGACTTAGACATGTTTTTCCTTCAGTGGTTTTTGCTACTTCCACTGGTAAATCATTAATTTATGTAAAACCAACTTCTTACACCAATCATATTGCAAAGCGTGAGGAGGTGGTTGGTATTTTGTTGGTGGTGGTGGTGTTTTTGGTGTTGGGTTTGTTCTGGTTTGGTTCTTTAAAATATCCCAATGTAACAATTAACAGTTATCTCTACTACACTCTGGGAGTCTTCTTGTTTCCTTCTAGTTCCTGCTTGTGTAAATATAAGAACATTAAACAACTTTCTTGCTCCCCAGTGAAATGACACAGGAAAAGATGAGAAAGAAGCACTTCCAAGCATGATGCCCTTTAGTTGGTTTCTACTTACTGTAAAAGCTAATATTTAGTTCAAATCTTTATAAAGAGTTTGCCCAAAAGAAAATATTTCAAAAGTCTCCCTGCATCCAATATAGGAAGCTTAAATATTGAGAAAAGTATCATACTGAAGAAGAGTAAGTAACTCTAATACATGCTTAGAGAAAAGGCCATGCTCTGACACTGAAGCTACAACTCCGTGCTCTGGAAATTTCAGCAGCAATTTTAGGTCTTAGACCCCAGCACTTCACAGATCCATACCCAGTAAGAACAAACCAACAGCTGAAGTGAGAGAAATGAACCTGAACTGGCAGACGACTCCTGAGGAAAGGGGAAAGCAGCTGGCACCGCGAGGAAGCGGAACACACCAGTTTGTTCCTGGGAAGGGCCTGTAAGAGGGAACCACGCTAAGTTATCCCCCAACCACATCTTACTTTCTGTGGCTTATTCAAAATACCTGACATGCATTTAACACTGAAGAATGACTACAATTTTATTCAATAACGTAAATCACACACATTCATCCCTAAAACCGTTACCTATTTTGCTAATTACAACCCATTCTTCATGTGGTTTAACTGACAGAGGAACAGAAAAACTATATGGTGATTTTTGTTAGAGCTCTAATTTGTAGTATGCTATTAACTCAGACAATTATTTCATTTCTGTTATGCTCACTAAGGCCTCAATTCTGTAGGTACTGCGCATTTTGAGGCCTGTACACCATACCACATATACCTGCAAATTCAACATGACTATTCCCAAGTTTAAGATTCAGTAAGTGCTTAAATACTTTGATAGCTTGATGCCAGAAAGCTAAATGTTCTGGAATATGGGATGTCCTTCCTAGGTTCTTATCTTTTCCTAAAGGTCTATTTTGTGATATGATCTATCCTAGTATTCTGTTCACAACTCCCCCCCATAACAGAATACTCCGTCTAAGTATTTCAGAAGAGTCCGCATAGTACTCATAATTACAGACACATTATGTTTGCTATAATAAAGCAATATACATTGGTAAATTTAAGCCAAGAGAAAAATATTGGGAAGGGGAGCAATATAATTAAGTTATAAGTTAAAAATATGCATATAAATTGTTTAAACAGAAGAAAAAACCCACAATATTCTAAGAAATCAAGCTTAAACCAATGAGACAGTCCTGAGAAAAGCATACCAATCACAGTAAGACAGCAATTAAAGTTCCATGAAATCATCATATACAGGAAACTCTAGCAGACCTTGAAGTTTTAACTGCACTGAACAAACACTAAACATCCTGAAGTCTTTTCTTGTAGCAGGCAGTCTCCTAATCAATTTTCTATTTTACACACATGGCTTCTTTTCTTGGCTATACATGTGCTTCTCTATTTCAGTTTGGAAGGATCTGTGATGACAGATACCATTTTAGTTTTCCAAAAGTTATTTAGATAAACATGGATGCACATTTATGTTCTGAAAGGAATAAAAAGCACTTTTCAGAAGCAGAACCCAACTAATTCTCTGAATTAAAAAATCCTTCCCCCCCGTTGTTTGCTATAACACAGTGTCCGGTTAGGGAACAGTATTTTGACAAACAGAACAGTAATTACTGGTTAGCCAGCACATAGTAAGAGAGTTCTGTGTATTTTTCTTTCACTCCATATCCACAGGTCTTTCCAGATAAAAAGAGCTGCAAATGATATGAAACAACCTTTTTCCTCTCTCTTTTTTTATTTTTTATTTTTTTTAAATGCAACTGCATGAGAAATAAAATACAAACTCTTGTTAATAGTGAAGTATCGATCGTGCTGGAACTGTTCATGAGGTACCGTTCCTGGGGTAACGGTTGGACTTGATGATCTTAAAGGTCCTTTCCAACCTATTTGATTCTACAATTCTATGCACTGAACTGCTACTGTATGTCAGTGTATCATGCATTTTGTATAATGCACAAGATGTACCCTAAAAAGGCATCATGTGTATGCAGAAAAAAGTTTTGTTAGAAACCAGAAATGGTGCTTACGACTTTTTGACCTTGTCACATCATCTAGATGTTCTTATACTCAGCAAAGAGCACTAGGGTAGCAGCAACTACACTATCTTGTTCTTGCATACTACAAAGCTCACCATTTTTCAGACAAATGTGTATTTTGTTAGCCTGCCAGTATAGCACACACTTATTCTGATGTGACCAAGAAATAGCAACGGAGAGAAACAACTGCATGACTTTTATTCTCACCGGATTTTTATAGCTGTGGCTGAAGATCAACTTCCCTGCATCTACAGTCATAGCTACCAAACTTAGTTCAGAGTGTCAAGAACACAGCTGAGCAGCCTAAGCAGACTTGAAAGTACACCAACAACTAGGAAGCAAGAAAATATTGTGCCCAAGTAACTTTAATCTACATGTTAAGACTGAAAACAGAAATATCACTGGAAGACTTAGTGCAGACCTTATTATGTCACAAAACATATGTCATCTTGAGGTCAGCTTCACAAGCACTCCTAAATCATATTATAGCAAGCCTCTCCTCATTTATGGAAGCATAGACGAGCGTTTGGATGTCTGCAGGTGAATTAAGAGGCCAAATTCAAGAGTTCTGCCTTGCTCCTTCATATGCAGACTCTAATCAAGGGGTTCCTTCCTTGTCCATCTTCTCTGTCACTTAACTAGACCCAGTCTAGTCACTTAACTAGACCCAGTCACTTGTTTGCAACTCCATGTGCAATTAAAACCAATCAACCTGATAAATGATGCAACATCTTTACAAACACTCTCTTTCTGGTCAACTGCAAGCTGCCACCTTGTTAAAGGCTCAACAGAAAATGTGCATGTTGCTACAGCAACATCTAAGAAAAAAGAATACTCGGTGTTTGTGTGTGTGTGTCCCACCCCACCCCAGACGTGACAAAACTTAGTGCATTTTCCAGCAGCTTTTGTCCTATGCACAAGTGACCAGAGATCAGCCTACAGATGTTTGATTACAGGTGTTTGCAGAAGTTTTTGATGACCTTTGAATGGAAAAGTTGCATGATGACCAAGCTCACTATGTTTTGTCATCCAGCATTTCAGGCAACAATCTATGAGAGTTTGCTTAAAAAGAATATTGAATACATAAGCAATCACCATAATCATGCATCACAATAATTAGGAGGGGTGTTGCCAGCAGGTCAAGTGAAAAAACCCTTCACCTCTGCTCAGCACTTCTGAGGCCACATCTAAAGCACTGTGTCCAGTTCTGGGCTCCCCAGTACAAGAGATACATAGACATACTGGAGAGAGCCCAATAATGAAAGTGATGGACTGGAGCATCTCTCCAGGTGTTCCTGCTTGACCAGGGGGATTACACCAGGTGACGCTCAGAGGCACCCTCACTGCAGCATGCAGCGCCAAGAGTAAAACTATACTTCCTTTTGCCGATGAGAAGCAGCACATTCTAGGTGTTCATTTGAGAAACTGAAGGCATGACAGCTCAGCAAGAACTAAAATAATGTTTATAGTGTGAACACACAGAACTCGAATGCTCCGTTTAAAGCAGCACAGCGTTGTCTCAGTTCCAGTATAACACAATTTCACTCGAACACAGTGTAAAGTACTGTTAAATGTAAAGGAAGTGGTAAAAAAAGCTGACAGGAAACAGGAAACATTAAGCAAATTTTCAAAGTAACTTAATTTGAAATACACATACCCAGCAAGAACAATGGAAAAATGGAACTGGTATTTTAAAAGTGGATTATTCAGTGGTATTTCAAACTACCACAGTTACTCAGACAACAGCTGTATGCAATCCTAAACAAAATAAGAACAGTAACAACAGTATCTTGCCCTTCTCAACATACCACAGAATTTCATATATGCACTTTTTCCAAGACACACACAAAATGCTGGATTAAATAAAAAGCAGGATTTTTACTGGCAGATTATAGAATGGTTTGGGTTGGAAAGGACTTTAAAGCTCATCCAGTTTCAACTCCCTGCCATGGGCAGGGACACCTTCTACTAGAGCAGGTTGCTCTAACTCCATCCAACCTGGCCTTGAACACTGCAAGGAATGGGGCAGCCACAGCTTCTCTGGGCACCCTGTGCCAGCACCTCAGCACCCTCACAGGGAAGAACTTTCTTATATCCAATCTAAATCTGCCCTATTTAACTTTAAACCCATTACCCCTTGTCCTATCCCTACAGCCCCTGACGGAGCGTCCCTGTCCAGCATCCTTGTAGGCCCCCTTGGAAGGCTGCTATGAGGTCTCCACACAGCTTCTCTTCTCCAGGCTGAACAGCCCCAACTTTCTCAGCCTGTCTTCATTTGGGAGGTGCTCCAGCCCCCTTATCGTCCTCGTGGCCTCCTCTGGACTTGCTCCAACAGCTTCATGTCCTTCTTATCTTAGTTTCCAAGACAACAGAAATCCCTTCCAGTTTTGCATTATGAAGTTTTTATTTTGTATGTTTTGAAGACACTTACAGTTTGACATAGTGCTATCAAAAAGGGGAAAATAATCTCTTTGAAAAAAGGATCCATAAACTTGAGGGTTAAAAGTACTGTTTGTAAACATCTCTTCTAAATTTAAGAAGGTGACCTACACTCCCAACATGCAAATAAGTTTAAACATGTTGGTTTGCCAGCCTTCAGTGTAACTTGAAATCCAAGGTGTAGACTCTGAAGATTTAAAAGTAGATATTCCAAAATAATGAGTTAATACCCACATAACATTTTGAAAATGTTAAAAGATCAACAGTTAAATGACTATATGGTATATACAAGAAATGCTAAGTTTGCACCCAAGTGTTTAGATTTAAACCATTCTATACATGCAAAAATCAATCCTGTATCTGTGCGTTTTTCTGTCAAACCCAGAAAAAAAATACTGCAAGAAAAGATTTAAAGACATGAAAACAATGCCTTCTCTTTAAAGACAGTATTTTTTGTTCACCCATTTAATGAAATAACTATGGTACATTTTTGAGAAGTCTTTGTCTCCAGAATAGTGCCATCTGGCTAAGAGATTCAAGATCTCTAAGCATGGCTGCCTGAGAAATTAGTAAAAGAGAATCAGATTATTTTATTATAGTGCATTTTTACAAGATTTTATTATTTCCCCAAACAATACACAAAGCCACACAACAGGAACGTTCTTTGCCATACTGTTTTGTGCTGTCATAACCGGAGCTGCTCTACTATTCTTTCCTATTAATAGATAAAACTTACTTGTTCTCTAGGTCCCAAGGAAGACAGAAGATGGAGGTTTGCACTCAGCTGATCAAGTGCTTTGACCAACACTTGGTCAGTACCTGCTGCCCATTCTTGTTCTGTACCCTGCTATTGCCCATTTCTGCTCACATCCTAGGTTTTGATAAATGGGAATAACTCCTCCTGCTGGGAGACTGCTTCCACCAGCACAGTAGAAAATGACACCTTGATCTTTCATTTGTAAATCCCAAAGACTATTCTTACCCTATTAAAAAGAGGGAGTTCACTCAAACTGAGTGAAAGCCTCAGTCAAGATCTAGTGATCTTATTTGGTCAAAAGCATCGACTTTGACAAGACAGTTGCATGAGCAGATTAGAAAGATGTTGGAGCAGCAATGAGATAAAAGCCTGACATCTCATCAAAGCAAGGCTTCCGGAAAGAAGTATCATGTCTTACTAGACCAGCTAATAACTGGGGAAAGGAGGAAGAAAAATAACTCAAAGTTTTAAAGAACAGATGTTTTTCTTTACATCTCCACACAGTTGCAGAAACATAGCTTTTTCTAAGTGTACAGAGCCCTTATAGTATGTTCTTAATTTGATACACCTTACATCAACTCAGGGTAAAAATCCTAGCTGAGACATTTTCCTACCTCCAAACACTATTAAAAGCCACAGATACACATTTAAAAGCAAAGATGACAACATCTATTTTCATTTTTACCCATTCACTGAATGGCACTGGTTCACTAACAAATAAATGGGGTTTTAAACAAAACTTTTAGATACTTTAATAAATGTACTGCCGGATAGTGTAACCAGATAAAGGAGCAGGTTTTGTAAGCCAGACTCCTTGACCTGGGCCAATGACTCAACATACATTTTCAGTTATATTCCCTTATTACAGCTCAGAACTGAGGTGCCACTGCCAATTCTAGATTTGAGACTCTTAACTGAAGGAACACAGGGAAGACAAGGGTTACAGGGACCCACCTTTAGCAGAGCAGATCTAACCAAGAATTTATTTTTAACAATTTCAAGTTACTTTACTACTCTTAGTAATTCAGAAGTTAGAGGCTTTATGGAAAGTGATTCTCTCCTCCTCTTAAAGGGTCATCTACTTTGCGCTCTTCAGAAAACTGAACTTAGAACTTAGGCCTGACATGCTGCATGCATTAAGCATGCTTATGACCTGTAAAACTTCAAAGGATTATGGTGGAGGAAGGCACACGTATACTGCAGTGGTCAAAATCAAGATCTCTTTCAAAAGCACACTGAAGATCTCAAGATGCAATTTAGCCTTTAATTTGCATAGTAGTGAAACTGCCATTGCTATAATAAGAATAAAATAAGAGACATCAGGGCTTGTAAAAGCAGCAGTAACTAGCTGCAGTAGAGAATATTTCATTGCTTTTAAAGCCATTAAATAATGCTGATTGGGAAAGGACTGTTGAAGCAGGATTCCCAGAACCATGACAACCAGGGCTTTGTATACGCAACTTCCTTACATAACATGAAGTCACTGCCATAGAAACCAAACTACATCATTAGCTGTCCATGCTATGCCTGCCTTAACACAGGGCAGTCGAACATCTGTTATGTTCAAGTTTGTGCACTGCACAAAGGATATCCATATTCCTCTGCTTAACCACTGGAGCTTCACCATTTCCTTAGCTATTGATTGCTTTCTAAGGTTCCTGATTTACTCCTAAAACAAGCGCTATGGATTTCAGAAAGCTACAGTTTATATGACATATGGGATTTTCATACCTTAAGATTTGCTCAGATTTCTACCATTCCTCAGAAGTCAAACATGTGTTACACTTTGTATATGCTATGTGAATTTCTGATTTTAAACAGCCTAAAACCCCATATTCATTTTGGAATAGACACATTCACTTTTAACTACCTAATGTAAATTGAGTCTGCTTATTAAAGTTGTTTATTTTGGTCCTCGACAGGAAAAAGGTTTTTGGTTTTTTTCCTTCTAGCTTAAACATAGAACTGCTTACCCGTTTATACAGTGTCCATTGCTCAGTTAATAAGACAGATCTTTTTCCAGAAAGTCTGTTTCTTTAGAAGTGATTTGTAACACTGAGTAAATTTAGTCAGGTTTTATGCATTTCTCACTGTAATGTTTACTATAACAGTTATTTTCTACTAGAAGCCATTTAATAAGCAAAAAAGAAAACAAATTAACTTTTATGGAGATGACAGAAATGTTTACATGCTTATTTTGCCACTGCAGCAGTATCAACAGACTGTGGCTAAATGAACGATGGAAATGGACCCCAATTTCCAGTATCATGGGCAATTACTCTAACCACCATCTTAAGACATTAAAAAGAATGTCATCACCACTGCTGCTACCACCTCTTCAAAACAGATTTATGGAAGAAAGACCAATCCATAGAAACTTGTTGAATACAAAGCTTGAAAAAAAGACTCAACAGATCAGCTTTTAAATATCAAGATCTTCTATGTTGAGCTAAAAAGCAAAATCCAAATGCAAAGATCATCAGCACCTCTGCACTCTGGGCACGCTCAGGGCTACGCAGCAACTGAGCAGCATCCGAAGACAGCTGTTTTAAACTCCAAACACAAAACCCCATCATGAACTTATTTATTTGGATTGTAATTTAGGGATGGAACCTTCATTGGGCTCCAAGTAGGTACAGGCTGTTAAATCAGTGGTAAGGATGTTTGTTACAAGTTGAAATTTAAGATCTTGTTCACAGCATAGGCTATGGAAAACAGAATGAAAAAATTTATAGCATAGCTTCACATAATCTTCTGAAGAACCAAAACACAGTTTAAGAGTAAAAATTTATATGACATGTCAAACTGCAGAAAATGAAACTTCTATTAGAAAGCGATGAAAAATTACATCCTACAGTATAAAAGGATAAAAGCTGATCCACTACTGAGTTGTTTGGATAGCATCTGTTAGATTGTTGATATCCTTGTCCTTCAAAGGGAGAATAAGAAAAATATTTCCATTCCTGTATAAGCTAAAAAGCTTTCAAAAAGCATTACTCATATAAAAAGTCAGTAGCAAGATAGTAGAGTAACTGTTAATGATTTCAGCATTTCTATGTATCATGAGTATTTTTACACTACCATGTGCACAGACTGCTGGAAGATGCTCAAACTGGACCACTTGTGAAATTTGAAGAGGATGGGTAAAAAACAAAGATTACTTTTTCACAGATACTCAGTTTTTAAGTGATTGAACTGTTCTTCCATTCTTTAACTTTTAATGAAAAAGGCTTTGAATAAACTTGTGTACTGACCTCTCTAGTTTTCAGGGATACCACCACCTTAATTCAGCTATTTTTCTGGTCATTGTAAAGGGGAATTTATTTTTCCCTTGCAGAAGGCTGAGGAAGAGATAATCTACAATCAATGCTAACATTTTCAAAATTGACAGGCACAACTGGGTTTTCTCCTTATTTTAAAGCACTAGAAATCCACTTAAAATTGCTACTAGAACACACAGACAAGTGAATTAGGAAAAATCTTTTCCTTCCCTCATCCATCCAAAAAGGAGCATAAATAGCAAATGGCATTTAGCAATTTATTTTCATAATTAGCTTATCTGTCTGATGACACACTCTGTTCTATAGATGTTATTTTATTTGACTGAAATATGATCATCAGTAACTAGTTTTATCTTTGGAAGTGTTTCTTACTTTCATTCAATCTGGCAACTAGTACTTATTTTTCCCTGAAGACAATAGCATGGGTTTTCCGGGTTGCATAAAACTATCAAAATACAGAAAAACAGTTGTTCCTTTTTTTTTAGTAACTACTGCCTCTCAAATTTCAGTAAGGATTATTTTAACAAAAAACACCACCCTTGAAAGGTCTTACTGAACACATGCCACTGCCTTTATTCCAAAATAGCCTGTTTGACTCATCAATTCTGCATTTAGAAATGCATTCTATCTCCTTTGGTTTCTATTGCTTAGCCACATTTCAGAAGTTACTGAGTCTACATTAAAAACACAAACAAAACCAACATGTGTGTGAATCCCAGTACTAGGGCTCCAAGAAATAACAAACCAGGATAAACACCAATATTATAAGTTAAATGTAAAAGGAAGTTTTTCTCTCTATATAAAACATTCTTAAAATCACTGGACATATCAAAATCTATACAGCACATACAGCTTATGTACATGTTTCACTGCAACGTTTTTGGTCTCTTTTGTACATAAATACTAAAACGAATTTGCTCCTGGTATCTAAGAAAGCCTTCATATTTTCCGATTGACTATCTCTGCCTAGAGGTTTAAGCTGCCAAATGTATAATTGGCATTTTATTTATAAAAAATAAGGTCTTAGTACAGCATTACATGTGAATGCAAAACTTGAGCATCTGGTTTATAACTACGTAGTACACCACTGATTTAGGTCCCACCACATCCGTGTTGCCAAATTAGTCAGCCATGGGCTGAACGTAAGTAATCTGAGTATTTGTTTGCAAGATACATGAAATGAAGCTTCCTGGCTGCAGAGATGTATTTGTCATAATGAAATCTTGTTCCAAAACAGCAGTTTGAAATATTATGAAAACAGTTCTCTCACGAACACAGTGAGATGACTAAGAATCATCCCTATACTTAAGTTACAGTTTAGCTGATATGGTAGTAGCTGAAGACTATGTTGACAGCTTCTCCTCTGTAGTTTCACTTGGATAAGTTATTCTTTGCTTCACCCAGCAATTTACTGGTGAATGCATTAAAACTTGTGCATTAAAATAATCCAGAACGGAACGTAAGCCACACTTAATAAATATTAGCTGGCACAGATTTACTGAGAAGTCATTAGGATCACAGACTCCCACCCTTCATTACAGCTCCATCACATCATAACTTCACTTCTGGATACAAAGCTCCTAAACCTGTAGCACAACACCCTCAATTTGAGGCATTAAGAGTATTTTCTTGTCAATAAATAATTGGATTGAGGGTAAAAAGCAGAATGAAAGGATAGCATACTACACAAAAATTGGACTCCCCCACCTGCATACAAATTAGCACAGAAGTAAATTCTTTGTTAACATGGCATGAATATCCTCAAGATTGAAACTTCCTAAAAGTCTTCTAACAACCAATTCCTTGCATTTTCCCCTTCTAAAAAAGTATAAAAAGCTCATTTCTGACAATTTTTCAAATTTGATTCATTTTTTTCAGCAGTGAGATAAACAGCACAGCAGGGAGAAGGCAGAAAAGCGTGGCTACTAACACAAGGACACAGGAGGAAAGCATAGCATGGACATACTGTGTACTCACACCAATTCCTTCTCTTTTGCTTCAAAAAGCATTTGAAGCTGGAAACTAGAGCACACAATTCTCCTAAAACTGCACTTTTGACACTTAATGAGATTCTCTTACATGGAAGTTGAAGATAAATAGGCAAGGCTGAGTTTATCTAATCTAAACTTGCTAACACAAAAAAAGGGCAGGTCTTACCACCTTCCCCCAGTACTCCAATTAAAACTGCATGCTCCCTTCACTGTTTACACCAGCTCTTCCACTCAATGCTAACGGAACAGCCAGTTCTGCTGACCTGACACAAGGTAAGCCTTCTGGTAAGGTAAGGCAGAAAAAGTTTCTGTCAGGTTAGCTTATAAAAACAGTTCATCAAATGGTCAGTCACAGAACAGAGTGCAGCACATGAGAAGGAGTAAGCTCTGCACTGATGCAAGCAAAACAGAAAGGGAAGACTTTTTATGGTGGAAGCAGCTAATTATTATACTTTAAGCTTTCTGCACCCTTATATATTAGAGAAAGAGCTTGAAGATACAACTATAAATCTTCTATAGTGTTGCAATACATTAGAAATGGAGATTTTCAAAACAGAACAATGGGTGAAAGCTTTTGTAGGACTTCTTTTCTTTTCTGTCAAATTGGGCTATAATCTGGTTTTGAGCATACTGAAACTCCAAAATGTTGGCAGGTATGCTAAATGATTCAATACTGTATATGGTTTGCAAGTATCTTACCACCTTTTAACTCAAGTCTGTCAAATCTTATATTCAGCATTTTTATAGCATAAAAGGTTATCGTCATACGCACTGGACCTGATGCTTACATTAGTCACTCAGTTTGTGAATAAAATGCTATGTCCACACAGGAACATCAAAACTAGTTCCAGAGGCCAGACAGGCTCAAGCACCAGGCAAATGCGGCTGGAGCTTTGAAAACCCACTCCAGCCACACTATATGCAAGTAAGAATGCAAACAGTTGATGCAAGAAGAAGACAGAATAATTTGTGTTCGTTCCAACAAAAGACAAAGTGGGTCTAAAAGCAGTATAATGATCTCAGGAAAGCAAAAGGTATGTATGACAAATCCTCTGTTTCCTTTAACAATCAAAAATGGATGACTAGGTAATGAATACGTGCACAATTATTATCACACTGGCAGAAGATACCCAGGTCTGAGTTGCGCAAGAAAGCCACCATTTAACTACTAAAGCAATGGATGTTATCCAAGTGGTTGGCCTTTGCAACTTCGGAGGCAGCAGCAAGTTGGATTTGGACCACAAACTGCCAGTTGTAGCAGTACAGCACTGAGCCACAGTAACCATAATATTCTTGTGAGTTGTGTCTTCTATGAGGAAAATATTGCCACCATTCTTCTGATGTTGCTGTGACAACAAACCACAGTGCTAATTGTGATGGTACCTACAATGTTATTTGTGTATTACAGTACCATGCTAGAGGCCTGCACTCAACTGCTAAATAAACAATCACAATCTTAGAATCTGAATTTGCCCATTTCTCATCCCCAGCAGGATGAATTCACTCTGCAAATGTTCTGATGCAGCTACAAAATCACGTACAGAATATCTGACTATAATAATAAAACCTATCAGATGTGCCAATGTCTTCTAGAATTACTGTAGCCCACGCAGCACTTAATACTCTGTAGAGATGCAGAGCAGTTAAAATAGAACTTGCTCTCCTCTGAAAGTATCAGCTGATCTTGAAAAACTGTAATTGAACTTTATCAACCTAGGAAAGAGGCGATTTCTATTCATTTAATGATCCAATCTCTGTTGACGGTGGTAGAGCAAAAGTATTATCAGAAGCATCCTTTATTCTTTCTCACCTGTAGTGACCCACTTCTGCATACTGCTGGAGTTCACCGGATTACACCACTATTCTAGACAGAACTCTGCCTGATGTAAAATAATATGTCCATTTGATTTACAAAATGAACTTCATGTGCAACAACAGCCCTCTCACTTTCCTCTGACCAGAATAAATTTTAATTGAGTGTGAAAAAAATATGGGAAACTACAAGCAACAGAACTCATTATCTAACTCAGCTTTTTGAAAAGCCCTGGGAACATATGATCATTGCCTAATATTGCTCTTGCCTTATTTTAACTACAGCCTTAAACACAAAAGGAAACGAGAGACCCAAATTAAATAGTCTCTTTTCAAGTGCGAAAACTTTGAAGTAGCATCACAAAGGGGACATTAATCCCTGAACTGGGTGAAACAATTATGTTTTCATAAAGAAAGCTTTTCCATGATATTTATGAAGCATATAATGTAATAAAAGACTTATTTCATCTCTTTGCTGCAAGAAAATATATCCTTCATATCTCATTCTAATACTATCCATAAGACACCAGAGAAGCCATGTTTGTGGAAAAGATCTTTGGCAAGAAAAACCCACCATATACCTTGACCAGTTTTTCTTGCAATAATTTTTGCAAATACAGCAACAATTTTGGATAAATGAAAACAGGTTTAAAAAATACTTAATGAATGCAAATACACCTTAACATGTGCAGTGTATAGGCAGGGCAAACATTTCTAACTTGGCATTTTAGTAAATCGAGTTGGTTTTCAAGTTATCAGATGCCCATAAGGGGACAGGACCATGTAGCTGCACTGAAGAAAGCATGACCTCCTTTCTCATAGCAACTAACTTTTAGATTGGTTCAGCTATAACGTAATTTCATCCTAACTGCAAAAAATCTTTGCCATTGCCAATCATTACTGCAATATTAATAGCCCTATTCAGCCAACAGCTGAATGAGTTCACAGCACTCCACCATAATTTCAGGCTATATATACACCTTGCATATCGCTAGCACCAAAATGTAACTGATATAATTTCTCTTCTTTGAAAATGTCTGATTTATTCATACTTCCAAGCATCTTCAGTGGGGTAGCAATTACAAAACTTCAGTTTTTGCTCAGTCTCCAAAATCTGACTGCTACTTTGTTTTTCAAAACATCATTCACATAAGGCACTGTATAGAATATTTAACAAACGTACTGTTTCACGTAGTATTGGAGAGCACTGGAATCAGTTACACTCATGCTTCAGGAAATTCTCAACATAAAAAGGCAAAGAATAACACAGAAAAATTCAGGAGTTAGGATCCCTAGTTTGCCACTAATAAAACCAGAACCAACTCATCTAAAACAGTGGCCTCTAAATAGAAATCATTTTGTCAAGCATCACTGCAGCATCAACACGGATTTGCAAAACCACAAATAGCACAGACATCTAAAATCCCTAATTATAGCACACTTGAGAAAGTAACCCACAGTAAAACACCTATTCAAAGTTAGAAGCCATGAAGTAACATTCAAATGTTTAAACAAAGACCACAAGATCTACTAGCTAAAAATATTTATATTAAAAATAATGCAAGAATTTTAGTTCACAGGCCTGCAGGAATACTTTGTCAGCATATAAAATTAGCTGACTGTTTACCTCCAGTAGATTAGCAAGAAAATGGACAAGTCAGTCTTAATTTAAACCATCACCACAGCTACTACTATAACCATAGAAAAACACACATACAGCCGTGTCAGAGTCCTAATGGGTGTTATTAAGACAGTATAAGTATCACATACTGGGTACCCAAGAACTAGAGGCATGTTGACCACAATAAGGTATTTCTGAAGCATCATTTGGAACTAAATTTATTGGAGAGGTAAGTTCTACCTCAACCAACAGATAGGAGCAACGTGTATGACCACACAATATTATCTAGTGACTCTTATTAATGCTTACAACTCTCTGAAAAAACACTCGAAGTTAATTCTAATATCATATGCAGTAGACCTAACAGAGAGAGCAAGAGAATTATCTGCAGCCTGTCTAGCACATTTCACTTTCCAGCTAGAAACATACACACAAGTTTACACACTACTATTTCTCCTACCTTTCAAACAATTGTGAGCAACTAGAAACTCACTCTCTACTTTCAGTTCTCAGACAAGAAAAGGGCAAAGAAGGGGAAGAGGGAGTTAAAGCCTTCCTTAACTCCCCCTCTTCTCTGATAGCCAAATTAGTACTTATTAGAAACCGATCCCTACCACTTTGCAGCAGCAGATGTAAGCAGCTTGGACTCACACTGTCATTCTTATGCAGACGAACTGAGCAAAGAAAATCACTCTGGGTGTTTGTTTTTTTTGCAGCAATGGGGGGAACAAGGGACATTAAATTAAAACCAGGCACTTTTCTGAAGAGGAGATGGGTCCTCTTAACAAAGGAAGTACAAATATACACTGCATTCCCATTCTTACTAGAAAAGTTAATTACAATGCATACAATTGCATCATTTCATACAGAAAGAACCTTTAAGCATTTTCACAAATGTTTGAGTATCTCCTTTGAATGGAGCTGCTCCAGCATTAATTCATCCGTAACTCATTCAGGTTATAAAATTATTTCTTGCCAATTAGCTGGCTTTCACATATGACATTATCTTGAAACAGAAAAGAGAGTGCTACAACACCATGGTACTTAAGTTTAGATTACTAGTTGAATTCAAAGAGGACATACCCACTGCTGGTGCATCGTATTCATCCCCAAGTAAAATTTCAGGAGCAGAATATGCCAGAGATCCACAGCTTGTGGTGAGCTTCTTTCCAGGCTGAAATTTGTTGCTGAATCCAAAATCAGTCAATTTCACAAGTCCTTGTTTTTCAAAGAAGACCACATTCTCTGGCTTTAAGTCTCTGTGAACTACATGTAGTTTATGGCAGTAGGATATAGCATGAACTATTTGAGCAAAATATTTTTTTGCCAGATCCTCATTCAGACCTTCTTCATGTTTCATGATGTAATCAAACATATCTCCTCCATCACCTAGCTCTAAGATAAGATAAAGCTTAGTCTGGGTATCAATCACTTCATACAGCCGTACTATATTGGGATGTTGCACTAGCTTCATGCATCTAACTTCTTGAAAAAGATGTCCAGTGGCTAAAGTGTCCAGTTTGGTCTTGTCAATTACTTTTACTGCTACCTTTTCACCTGTAAAGACGTGCCGAGCAAGTTTGACCACAGCAAAATGGCCTCTGCCCAAAGTTTTATCCAAGTCATACAATCCTGCAATTTTTCCATCATATCCTCGCTTGAAGCCTGCCATTCTGTTTCAGAAGATGAAATAATATTTAAGCTCTTTGGAAACGTGATCTTTTCATATAAGAGTATCTGATGCAAATAAATAGTCCATTGTCACTGCCAAGCATACCTAAAAATAAAGGATAAGATTATGCATTTGTGTAAAAATAAGCAAAATTATTACCCTGTAATTCTCCTAAAGTTACACTGGCACATTTTTACAGATTACATATGAAATTCTTCAGGGGGTTTTGCAAAGGGTTTGATAAGCCATGCTGTGTTAACCAACAAATTTCTGAAATCGCAACAGTTCAACAATGAAAATTTCTCTTCGACAGTGGCCTTCATGTTTTTGAGTTAGAAACTTTACAAGCAACGCTTGAAAAAGCCAGCATTATAAGGACCGTTAAAACTGGCAAATCTGAAATCTGTAACTTTTCAGGCTACATCAGAAACCAGCCAGGCAGCACAGAACATTGATAAGATGAACATGCTTGATTTACTTAATTTTGACATATTCCTTCCTGCTTTAGCACGAAACAGCAGTAATATAAAGTTTTGAATACTTTGATCTTCTCCCTTTTAACAGCTTCTTGTTTATCAAAGCTCAGACTGACATAGAAGGCTTAATTTTGTTACTGTAGTTTGAGCATTATCAATCAATACTGTAATTACAACAAACAAACAAAGCTTTATAGGCCTAAATGAAACATTTGGGTTGGATGTACTCTTAATGCTAAACAAAAATGTCTCGTTAAATATTTTGACTGGAGTTATAAAAACTGGTGATGAAAAGTTTGCATGTAGGCTGCATATGTTCAGCAGTCCTGAGAATGAGTCAGGAGAAGGAGAAAAAACGTGTGAAGGAAAGGAAGAGAACTCAAAGGTTCAACTTACTTATGCTGAACTCCCTCTTACCAGCTAATCTGGCATTTAAGCAAACAAGATCCAACTTATAAAACATTCATATTCAAAACTGTTTTTTAAGGTCTTGTGTCCCATTGCCTTTTTTTTTTCCACATACAAGACCTCTCCAAAACTTTTCCTGCATCTTTAACTTAGATTGAGGTTTACATAAAAATCTGTAGCTATCAAAAAGCTAACCCATTTCTCCCACTTTAAGTACAAAATAGCTAGAAATATTAAAAATAGAGGGCTTATTGACAACTCAAAATACAGAAAACAGCTCTTTAGTATGTATTTTCTGTTTCAAAACTGAACTTCAGAAAGAAAATCTTTGAAAATGAATCTGGCAAACAAACAGCCCCTTACATTAGTTACTCTCAAGTCAAAATGTAAGCATTAGATTAAAAACACTCCCTGCTAAACAAGTTATTTCACAGGCAGTGAAACTAATGAACCTGGTTTCATATGGATTCAACTACAAGGTTGGGGGTCCTATGAGGATTCTCTGATGTTTAACAATCTCACCTTACTGCTTCTCTCGGCAGGAGCCATGGTGTAACCTCTTCTCTATGCAGCTGTCTACTTCCATAAAGTCAGTGGGAATTCAGTTTGAGACCTCCACCCCTGTAAAATTTGAATGAAATCAATCAACTTCTGAAACCTCATAACTTAGACAAAGAACAGGGTAAACATAACAATCGCAAACACTGGGCTGTGGGGTTTTGTTTTCTTTAAAGATTAAGATCATGCTTTAAAAAACTTCACTGGGTTTTGCGTTACTGTACCCTTTCATTCTGCTAATAAGCACTATGTGCTTCAGATGGTCTTCCAAAAACCACTTCACTGGAAGATGTCATAGTATCAAAACTGGCAATGACGTATCTGCTTCCCATCACATCCCATACTGCTCATCTTACAAAAAGTTTCCTCTACTGCTCCCAGTGAACCATGTAATAACACCCCATCCTTACTTCAGAAAGTACGAAACTAGTTTAGAGCATGCTACATTAAACCAAACACCCATGCCAAACACTCTCCTATCCAGTAGAGGTTGCACAGGGAAGAACATAGTCCAATGGCAAACATAATAAATAATGAAACTCCTTATTTGTAAGAGATTCAAAACCTTCTTTTACATCAGAGTGCAATGGCTTCGTGTTTAGTAACGCTTGATGGATTCCATCCCAGCCCTCCTTGTGAAACTGGGCAGGTGCTTTATTAAGGCATGTGAATTTTTAGTATCAAGAACATCCTGCAACAAGGAGTTTAATAGCTTAACTATGTGCTGTGAGAACAACCACTTCCTCTTGCTTGTTTTTAATACCTGATAATTTGTGCATCTTCTCATTCACAGTCTGTTCCAAAACAAGAATTATCATACTCAATTTACCTTGCCTCAAGCAACTCAGTTTTAGCTTCCTCTCTTCCTAGCCTCAGTTCAATGTTGTTCAATTCCTAGTCTGTCACTCCTTTTACAGAGGTTATTTTTTTTACTACTACTACTACTGAGCACTGACATAATGTTTTCATTTAATGTTTTATTATTGTTTTACAATGTTCTGTCATACTGACCTAACCTCCAAAATGCAGGCTAAGGAAAAATAGTCTATGTACACACAAAAACCACCTAACCTTAACCTGTATGAAGCAATAGGGGATCTATCAATCAGCTGTGCCCCATATGGTTGTGTGACTCGAGTCTCAATCCTAAAAGGATTGCAAGCATTTAAAGAGGAAAAAAAAACAAACAAACAAAAACCAAAGAACAAAACACCCTCCCCCACAGAAATGCTTTATAAAATTCCCATTTCCACAGCTTCTTCACAGCTTCTGGAGTAAAGAAATAGAAGAAAAAAGAGCACTTAAAGACAACTTTTTTAACTGCCGTTAGGGCTATCTCCTTACAAATCTGTTTTACCCATAATGCATCCTACAGTCAATACCTTATGCTAAATTACTCCAGTTTTAGAGCCTTTAAATTTTAAAAAACAACTTTAAAGTTGTGTGAAAAATACAGGCACTTGATCCATATGCAATTGAAGTTACCAAGTTATCATGAAACACCTTTACTCTCTGAGGAGACATGGCTTTAAGAGAGATTTTCTGTTAAGCCTGGGATTCAAAAACAACATCTGCAGACAAGACAGCTTTTTTAGTGCATAGCAAAAGAAGTTACTGAAAGAGGTAAGGTAGATGGAGGTAAAAAAGCATCGGTCAATAAATTCAAGGTCATTTCATTGATCCAGTTTACAGTTTGACCTCTTGTCCATTTCTACCAAATGAAGGAGCTGCAAACTGCAGCACACAACAAAATTTCAACCAGCCATACTTTGCCAGCAAGCCAAACTACAGCCTGAGGAAAAAAACTTAAGAGACAGGCACAAAAAATATGTGCCTATCTTTCTTTTCATTCACATTATCACAAGTCCTTTATAAGTTCATTTTTCAGCATTAGGTTTTCTAGTTGGTAAGCTTACTAACCATTAGCAGCATTTAATCCACATGGCTAATTACAAGTTTTTAAAAAATGCCATTTTCCCTAACTATACCGGAATGCAGCTATGCCCTTGATACTCATTTTACGCAATGTAGACATTTACCAGTAAATAGCTCCAGAACAGATCCTTCCTTCCATAGACATTCAAATACCCTAATCCCACAAAATACTTCTAACAGCTTCTGTAACAGAGATCTTCAGAAGCCGTTTTGTAATATCACATGCATCCTATTAAGAAGCTTAACAACAGTACTGCGATTCAAATATCTCTAAAAGATGGATGAACAGATCTCTAATGGATCTGTTCAGAAAAACAGCATGTTTCAGAAACACCGTTTTTTCTTTAAGCAATTCATCCTGTTGAAAATTTTTCATTAGATTATACATTACATACAAGACCAGCCTACCTCATCTTACCTTGATGTGTGTATTAGCTTCTTACTTTAGAAAATAAAGGTCCCATTTCAACAAAATGTTATAATACTATCAATGCAAAAACTTCCTTGCATTATCAGGCTAACAGACATGAAAGCTAAAGTAATCTTTACTGAGACTCATCTGTCCAGAGCTAACCATTCCCATCTCCCTTCAGGATAAATGGAGATTCAGTTAACACAGGTAAGTCTACAATAAAACAAATTGCAACCTAAAGCAGACAGCTAAATAGATCAAATTAGTAATTTCTTAAAAGCACACATTTTCATTTTCTGTAACAGGAGTTCAGTGGATGCATATATTATGCACATCCATAAGACACATTAAATAAGTTTCACCCTATTTCTCTTTTTGCTGTCTTTCGTCTCAGATGAATAACAGCATCTATACCAATTATTTATTTACTACACAAATGCTAAGACTAAGACTTATGTTGCTAGTCATCTCAGAAACAGTAAACCAAAATTTGACATAAACTGATCAGAGATCCAGAAGCAATTTTTCTACTCTGAAAACTATTTGTACAGACCATTAGAATCTGAAAGCAAACGGAAGCAAATATCAACTCAGTACATAAACTGTGCAAGTATAATTTTTCACATTTTTTCCAATATTTTCTATCAATTTTTATCTGCCATCCTACTGTGACATACCTTCACAACCTAATCCATGAGCCCTTAAAAACAGTCTATCTTTGTTACTATATGAGCCACTCTTATACGTGATGATGTCACGCCTTCACCAGCATGTCAAACTGCTTTCCCCGAGAGGGTTTTTGATCACTTTTATATAAGGGAAAGCCAATATGCTAGAAATGAGTACGAAGTGTTGCAAGACTGAAGTGTGAAGAACATACATACCACATTGCACCACAGCATACATACATATCTTCCCATTCACTGATTACAAACCTTGTAAGCTCTCCTGCTCCTGACAAGTTCCATAATAAAACACTACACTAGATCTTTTCAAGGTGTACATGCACTTCTTTTATTTTCATGTTAGCCAGAGCATTAGCATCCACCTCATACTACATTACTAAAACATCAAGATGTATCAGCAAATCTCTCTACCATTCAGCATGGCTACACCTACAATGATGACGATAAGAGTTACGAAATAGTTCTACGCTTCAAACATAAAGGAAGAATTAACCTGCAGGATTTAATTGTATTCCTTACTTTTAAATAGTCTTCAGAATTTTGCTCAAAGATATGAGAGCTGCCAATTGCTGAAGTTCTGCCATTAAAATTTTGGGAAGCCTGGAGTGAAATGTCAGTGTTTCACTGTTTCAAAATGTATTGCAGGTATGAGAGCTACTGATGACTAGCCTTAACTCTTCTATGAATCCAGAAATAAAAACAAAACCCTAACAAGAATGCTTCAATTCTAAGGTCCATTATCCAGTGAACAGCCAGCAGCAGACATATTTGGCAGGCCACAAACTTAATAAAACATTGTTCCTCAAACTATAAACAAAAGGCTGGAGGAGGGAAGGGTAGCATTATAGGTTTGAGAAGAAATAAAAGTTACTAATGTTATTTTGTAGTAGAAAATTTTGAGAGCCTGCATTACCTGAGATTTAAGGTAAGACTGAGGCAGCTCTGAGGTATGAGAAAAATTAAACTTACGATGCACGATTCAGGACATCACCAATTAGAGAATACATTTATTTCTTATACAAGAATTCCCAAACATTGAGACCTACAGACTGCTGTCAACCATCCTATTTTCTTGTAGATTAGTACAGTCACATGAAGCATGGAAAGTTTAAGCTTTCCTCTTTCACATGAGTTTACAAAGCTGTGGTGAGTGGTTTGCAGAACACTAGCAAAGAGCAAAATAAAATATGAGAACTGTGTTGCAGAGCCTCGCTAGATAGTTGGTTTCTCTGTGAAAATCATCTTTAATACAGACGAGTACAAAAAGCCACTGGATTTGATTTAGTCCTTCAAAGCCTCACTCTTAAACAGTCAAGAATGTTTATGTATATATTCTTCCCCCCTCAAAAAAAAACATAACTAGGGACATGAAACTGATGAAGAAATACTTGCATATCAGACAGAAATCATTATTGTGATTCATGATGGTATTACTATCTTTTAGACAGGCCACTAACATCTTTATTTTCAGCAAACCTACTACAGGACCTTTAAAAAAACCAGAAAACTCTGATGTCTGTTCTACCAATCTGGACTCTTTTAGAGCAACCGCCTCATCTACTCCATGCTCATGAATCCTCAGAATTGTCTCACCTGTTTCAGATGTCTATTTAGTAACATCACCACATTGTTTTCTCGTGCTAGACAGTGTAGCAAAGACCACTAACAGAAGCCCTAAACATTCCACCACTAATCAATGAAAACTTTGGTGTGGCTTAACATTTGAATAAGTTACCACTGTTGTAACACCTAACTTCATCTTTTCTGTGTCAACTCAGAATCACAAACATAATTTTTATTCTGTGCCAAGGGAGGTGAAAGCATCAAACGCTAGGTCAAATATGAGTTTTCAGATGCAAATGTGTACACGTATTGTTCATACCTATGTCATGGTTTAACCCCAGCCAGCAACTAAGTACCACGAAGCCACTCACTCGCTCCTTCCCCCATTCCCATGGGATGGGAGAAGAATCAGGGAAAAAGGAAACAGGGAAAAGGGTAAAAAGTCGTGGGTTGAGATAAGAACAGTTGAATAATTGAAATGAAGTAAAATTTCAACAACAACAAAAATACAAGGAAATGGGGGGGTGGAGGGTGGGAGAGAGAACAGAACAAACAAAAAAGCCCAAGTGATGCACAATACAGTTGCTCAGCACCTGCTAACCGATGCCTTGCCTGCCCCTGAGTAGCAATCAGTGGCTCCCAGCCAACTACTCCCAGTTTCTCTACTGAGCATGTCATTCTATGGTATGGAATATCCCTTAGGCTAGTTTGGGTCTGCTGTCCTGGCTGTGCTCCCTCCCATGACAAGCAATAATAATGTCCATTAAATTTCTTAAGAACAATCTCTGAGCTCAAATATCAAGATAGCTTCATTTGTTTAGCAATACATATGGTAACATAAAACTTAAGTACTGAATTGACTTAACTTGCCTCTGAGATACTGACATTTTCCATCCAGGATACAAACTACTTAAACCTGAAGAATCAGATCAACTCCAACCTACAGTCAATACTTCATCCTCATTTATAGCATGCTAAATTAGTTAGGGACTGGCAGACACCTGAAATTCACCATGCTTCAACATGAACTGAAATTACAGAAGTCTAGGCTATCATCTTATCTCTCACGTAAGGTGGTGTAAGCCCAGCCAGTAACTAGACAGTAGACTGCTGCAGAAAACACAGAATGATACATGAAGAGTAAAAAACCGTCTGTCAAATTCAGTACAGCGTTCATGTCCCAACACTGTTGTAGAAGATCACTGTAAACTGAGAGATTCAGCTTCTCAGAAAGTGAACATGCTCTGTTTCATATTTCACAAGTATAAAAAAAACCAAAACCAAAACCAACACAGCACTTTTCCCTCATTCAGTTTTAACATTGGTGACTTACCAACTTGCATATACTAGAACTCTGCCAGGGTAAGTAATCCTAGAATTGCAAGTGAACATACAGTTTTTCAAATCCTCTTAAGCTCTTACATAATACTGTTACGTGTATTAAAACAAAAGATACTTCACATTATTACAGAAGCTGCAGCATTCTGGTTCAGTGCTTGAAAATAACGTGACAAGGAAGATGCACAAAACCTCACAGGTTACTAAAGTGAAGAGCTTATGCAATTTAATACTAATATATTCATAATAAACTTCAGTTCAACCCAATACATATGGTAACATAAAACTTAAGTAC
>NW_009938106.1:3292-3608 GCF_000696875.1 Nestor notabilis | reverse complement strand
GGGGGACCGTGGGACATGGGGGGCCCACAGTGCCTGGCAGGGCCTGCAGAGATAGGGGCACGCATGGGGTTTGGGGCACCCACGGTGCACGAGATAACAGAGGTGGTTGGCATAGCTGTGCTGCATGGGGTGGCTACAGGGTGCATGGGGTGGCTACAGAGTGCATGGGGTGACCATTGTGCATGCAGTGCCCACAGTGCATGGGTTTCCCATCATGGATGGAATCTCTGTCATGGATGGAATCTCTGTCATGGATGGGGTACCTGTCATGGATGGGGGGCCCGTAGGGCCAAGGGCACCCAGAGACCAGACCCCC
>NW_009938106.1:1507-3061 GCF_000696875.1 Nestor notabilis | reverse complement strand
AACTCTGATGCTTGCTGCATATCCCCAGCTTCATTTGCTGCCTGTGGTCCCACTTTACCCAAAAGACCCCCAGTACCTGGTTGAGTGGGTGCTGGGGGACTCGATGAACATCCTGCCTCCTCCACCCATCGCTGCTGGCCCCCGCGCTTCCATGGTGATAGACACATAGCTCAGCGACTGCTGTACTCATTTCATGTGTGATTACAAGGCCAGTCCCCAGCACCGCTCCCCCATTCACGTTCACCCAGCATGCCCGAGTGGGAGGCAGCAGCGGTACTGTGCAGTGGCGAACCTGGTACTTAGTGGATAAATTGGCTTGTCTTTTCCCACCTCAGCCCCCTGGCTAGCACAGCATGGAGCCTCACACACCAGCGTTGGCACCCAGGGGTGCCTGAGCAGGATGTACGGCAGTGAGAGCCATGGGTGATGCACTGAGCTGTGCCGCAGACGGCACCGGGCCCTGCACTGCGCTGGGGACCGCAGTGCCTGTCCGCACTGTGACCCCCTGGGCCGGCCCTGGGCTGCGTCTGGGGGGGTCGTTAAACCAGTGAAATATGAAATGCTTCTGTATCCCCGACAGGGGTTTTAATTAAATTAATTGCCGGCAACACTGTAAAAGTGCTGATGGGGTAATAACCGGCGCATTATGGTTGCCGTTTATCTTCCCCGCGTAAATTAGCTGCTGCACCTTGCCTGTCCCAGCGGGCACTGCAGGGGCTCACTTAGCACCCGCTCCCCAGCTCTGAGGGGTCTGATCCGGCTGAGGGGATCAGGATCCCCCCCTGGGGTGCTCAACCAGGGCCCAGGGACCCCTCTGTCCCCTGTGTCCCCATCTCTGTTGCACAAGCAGGAGCCAGCCTGGGTGGGCACCATGGGCAGTGGGGGTCCCGTGGGCAAGTGGTTGCCAAACGAAGGCACTTAATTACTGCGCATTCCATCCCATTTAATTGCTTATTAAATCCTAACCAGCCAATTAGCAGCAGCAATTACAGCTTCATTCAGTGACACAATCGCTATTTTATCGTTTGTTAATCAAATGCTTATTTAGGACCCTGGTTTATTAACTCTTTCCGCAGCAGGCGCCAGTGGGGTGAGGGAGCAGGGGCACCCGGCTGTGAATCAGCTGGGGGATGTGGGCACTGTGGGATTGTGCCACATTCCATGTCCCCAGCGCTTCTGGCCCCTGCTGCATGGCACCCACTGTCCCCAAGCAAAGCTGGGGGATGCCCGACCCCCCAAGGGATGGGTGTGCAGCCTGGGAACACAGGGGACAGCCAACCCCCATGTGCCATGCCTGTGCCTGCTTCCAGGTGGGTGCCAGTGTCCCCAGGGCATGGGCCATGCACCCCTCCACTCACCCTGCATTCCTGTGCCACTCCAGGGCACAATGGAGCAGGATGCAGCCCCTGGCCCGCACCTTGCAGTGTGCTGGGGAGCAGTGGCAGCAGATGCCCTGGGAGGCGTGAGCGATGGCCCTTGTTGGTCACACTACATTTCCTTTTCATTAGCACTAAGTGTGGACATGAGGGATAGGTGCAGGTTCAGCGGACGCAG
>NW_009938106.1:1140-1411 GCF_000696875.1 Nestor notabilis | reverse complement strand
GCTGCTGCATGGCAGCGGGGGGGGACGGTTGGTGAGGCACGGGGACACAGACACGGGGACACGCTCGAATGGGCGATCACCCAGCCCAGGCACTCCGGAGGTGTCTGAGCCCCCATCTCCCTGCAGGTGCTCAGCAAAGCGCAACTGTGGCCAACCCGGTGTCCGGTGCATCCCAGGACCTGCTGCCACACTTCCAGCTGGAGCCAGAGGACGTCTACCTCGTGCAGAACAAGGCGGTGAGCCTGGCCTGCCGTGACACTCCCGCCAACAG
>NW_009938106.1:750-963 GCF_000696875.1 Nestor notabilis | reverse complement strand
TGTTGGTGCTGACATGCTGCCCACTGGTGGCAGGGGTGCCGGTGATGGGGGTGCGCATCGAGGGCACCCGCCAGCAAGTGGAGAAGATCTTTGGGCTGGAGGAGTACTGGTGCCAGTGTGTGGCCTGGAGCTCCTCTGGCACCACCAAGAGCCAGAAGGCCTTTGTGCGCATTGCTTGTGAGTGTCTGTGGGTGCCTGGATGGGGGGGGGGAG
>NW_009938106.1:0-341 GCF_000696875.1 Nestor notabilis | reverse complement strand
GTACAGCCCCGTCACACCTGTCCTCACCATGCTGCCCTGGTGTCACCCTCCCCGTCCTGTCCCTCCCTGTGTCCCCCATGCTGACAGGGTGCTGATGGGTCCCTCTCCACCCAGTGAACGGCGGCTGGTCAACGTGGACGCAGTGGTCGGGCTGCAGCACCAGCTGTGGACGGGGCTGGCAGAAGCGGAGCCGGACGTGCACCAACCCCACACCCCTCAACGGGGGCGCTTTCTGTGAGGGCCAAAACGTGCAGAAAACTGCCTGTACCACCCTCTGCCCAGGTACCCGCCTGCCCGGGGCATCGCCACTGCCCCTGCCATGCCGATGCTGCACTCCCCGC
>NW_009938105.1:2809-6023 GCF_000696875.1 Nestor notabilis | reverse complement strand
TGGTCCGGCCGCTTTACCCTTCCCTCCCTTCCCTTCCTTTCTCTTCCCTTCGCTTCCTTTCCCTTCTTTCCCTTTCTTCCCTTCCTTTCCTTCTCTTCTTTCCCTTTTTCCCTTCCTTCTTTTTTTTGCCTTCTTTCCCTCTTTTCTTTCTTTCCTTCCCTTCCTTCCTTTCTTTCACTTCTTTCCCTTCCTTCCTTCCCTTCTTTCCTTTCCTTTCCTTTTCTTTCCTTCCCTTCCTTCCCTCCTTTCCTTTCCTTTCCTATCCTTCCCTTCCTTCCCTTCCTTCCTTCCTTTTTTCCCTTCCTTCCTTCCCTTCTTTCCTTTCCTTTTCTTCCCTTCCCTTCCCTTCCCCTCCCTTTCTCTGTCACAGAAGACTGGCCTAGACTTGCCTTGCCTTGCCTTGCCTTGCCTTGCTTTGCCTTCCCTTCCCTTCCCTTCCCTTCCTTTCCCTTCCTTCCCTTCCCTTCCCTTTTTTCCCTCCTTTTTTTCCTTCCCTTCTCTTCCCTTCCTTTTTTTCCCTTCCTTTTTTTCCTTCCCTTCTTTCCCTTCTTTCCTTTCCTTCTCTTCTTTCCCTGCCTTCTCAGCCTTCCCTTCCTTCCCTTCTTTCTCAGCTTTCCCTTCTTTCCCTCCCCTCCCTTCCTTCCTTTTCTTCCCTTCTTTCTCCTTCTTTTCCCTTCCTTCCCCTTCCTCCCCCTTCCTCCCTCCCTAAGCAGAGAACCAGCATGGTTTTCCATTATAAGCCAAACCTGCCACGTTCTATCCCTTGCAGTGGAGAAGCCCCGAGGCCCTTCACTGGTTCCGTTTGGGTAGAAGCGGTGGCTCAAAGGGGATCCTGCACCTCTCCTGTACCTACTCTGCGCTGCCAGCGCTGCTTCAGCGGCCTCAATTCTGACCGCTGAGCTCCAGCGCCGGGCCCCAGATGGTGCTGACACTGTCCCCAGGGTCCCTGTAGGGTGGGCTGGCCTAACACTGCCTGTTTTCCAGAGGTGGCATATTCCCAGAGCACTGGCCAGAAGGAGCAACTGAGCCGCTGCCTGCAGCGAGGTAAGAGCAGGTCCTCCAGTTGCCTTCTCACACCACGTGTGCTCTAGTTGAAGGTGTTCCTATTGCTGCTGCTCTAGTTGAAGGTGTTCCTAATGCTGCTGCTCTAGTTGAAGGTGTTCCTATTGCTGCTGCTCTAGTTGAAGGTGTTCCTATTGCTGCTGCTCTAGTTGAAGGTGTTCCTATTGCTGCTGCTCTAGTTGAAGGTGTTCCTATTGCTGCTGCTCTAGTTGAAGGTGTTCCTAATGCTCTCTGGATGGTAAAAGCCTCCAGAGCTGGCAGCAGCGCATGCAGAAGGCAGGTCAGCATCTGCACTAAGGGGGATGCATGTGCACAGCAGGGGCTGTGCGTCTTGTGCCTTCTCCTGGGCCTGGGTGAATGCTACTGATGAGGGATGTAGCAGAAGCTGCTTGAGCTGATCCATACGGGCTGTGTCTTCTCCCAGGCATCAGGCGGGTGCAGGATCTCTGTAAGGTGCTGCAGCTCCCGGCGCTGTTTGAGGAGACAGCAGTGTCCTACGTGCAGAGAGCCCTGCAGCACCCCTGCTTCCATCTGCTCAGCCTGGAGAAGAAGGAGCTCCTGGGGGGCTGCTGCGTCTTCGTGACCTGTCGCCAGCACAACTGGCCCCTGACGATGGGCACCATCTGCTCGCTGCTGTACGCGAAGCAGGAGCTGTTTGCCAGCGTCTTCCTGAGCCTCCAGAAGGAGCTGGAGCTCTCTGTGCCTGCCCTGAGCCTGGCGGATCTGGTGAAGAGCCACCTGAACAGGTAACAGGGCCCCTTCCAGCCACTCCAGGGTCCTGTGTGTGGTGCTGGTGCGTGGCAAAGCTTCTGCCCAGGGCAGAGTCCACAGGCAGAGGCAGGGAGACCTGCGCTGTTGCACAGGTATGTCAGAGCATCATAGAGTCATGGGAAGGTTTGTGTTGGAAGGGACCTTAAAGCTCATCCATAAAGCCACGGGCAGGGACACCTTCCACTAGAGCAGGTTGCTCCAAGCCCCTGTGTCCAGCCTGGCCTTGAACACTGCCAGGGATGGGGCAGCCACAGCTTCTCTGGGCACCCTGTGCCAGCGCCTCAGCACCCTCACGGGGAAGAGCCTGTGCCTAAGAGCCCATCTCAACCTCCCCTCTGGCAGGTTAAAGCCATGTTATGTTCTAAAGCATCGGAGTAAGACTGTTAGTAAGCAAATAGTTACTACTCTTGTTTTGCCAGCACTGAGCCCAGCCTGCTCTGTCTGACTTGGGTCCTGAGGCACAACAAATGCTTCAGTGCAGAACTAAACCCCAGGGCTGGTTACAGCCACAGCATTGAGGAAATTCCTCTCTTTCTGTAAGAGGTTATGAGCGATGTTCTGGGATGAAGTTACTGCACTGTAGCTGTGTTGTTGATTTCACCAAAGGACAAACTTCACGGTGGTCTTGGTCAACCATGGTACAACAGAGCAGCCCAGAGGTGGACATTGGCAGCACAGGGGCTTGCTGGTGGCGTGGGGCTGATGTCCCACATGTGTGCTGGGCTTTTTACAGGCTGTGATGGCTTCTTTGCCTCCCTTGGCACAGTCTGGGCTGTGATTCTTCTCTTCCTGCCCCTTTCTCCCCACTTTGGAGAGGGTAATGTGGCCCTTGGCTGGGTGGCACGAGCAGAAGCAAGGTGGTGCAGCTCCCCCATGTGCTGATGCTGGCCATGGGTTCTTTGCTTTTCCAGCTTTCAGCTCTTCCAGCCCACAGCCAACATCCCTGCCCCGTTTGTGGAGGACAAGGAGAAGGTGGTGGCCAGAACACTGCAGATAGTGGAGCTGGCCAGTGAGACGTGGCTGGTGACGGGCCGGCACCCCGTGCCCATCGTCAGGCCACACCTTTCTGCGCCGGGCGGTCCCTGCCCCCCCCTGCCCGCCTCTCCTGCACCCTCGCCCGCTTCTGCAGGCTGGCAGGGGTTGATCTGCCTCCACCGGCACACCTGAGGCTGAAGGAGCTCCTGGAGATCCTCCTGAGAATGGCCTCGCAGCTCGCTTGGCTGAGGGTGTTTAACCTGGACAAGAAAACCGTGGTCAAGTACATCGGGGACCTGCTGCAGCACCGCATTGTCCTGCTCAAGAAAGCCTTCTGCCTGCAGGACGGGGAGGAACAGCGGCCCGTGGCCACGGGTGAGGGGTCCCCTGGCTCTCCTCCGCCAGC
>NW_009938105.1:419-2717 GCF_000696875.1 Nestor notabilis | reverse complement strand
ACGGCAGCCCCGAGCGCTTCCGACTCTGCCATCACCGGCGACGAGCCCATCTCCGACAGCGAGATCGAGCAGTACCTGCGGGGCCCAGAGGAGGTCCAGGCCTTCAGGAAGGCCAAGGTTTGGATGTGAAGGTGGTTGTCTCCAGCAGGATCCAGAGGATGGTGCTGCTGGAGGTGCAGGGACTGTGGGACCAGCCCACCGAAGAGAGGGTGCTGCAGGGACAGTCACCCAAAGGAGCAGGTTGGGATGGGGTGGGTGATGTCCTTCTCTATGTTCTGGACCAAAATGGGGCTTTTTATGGAGTGTCTGCTTTGGGTTGTTATATTTCTGCTAGAAATAAATAAAAAGCAGGTGCCTGGAACGGTTTCTGGATTCCTTTTCACTGGTAGAAGGTGTTTTGGCTCATCCCAGCCCTGTGGGGCAGCACAATGTGGTGAGCTCATGGACTCAGAGCCGGGGGATGCCCAGGGGAAGGTCTCAGCTTCACAAGTTCACTGCTGCTGGTTTTCCATAGCACTGCTCCGGCTTTCCTGGGGCCATCTCACCTTCTTGTGCTTCGCCCCCCTTGGCAGGATGGGTTTGTGAGGATCAAGGAGACCCCTTCCCTTGCTGAGAGGTTAGTTGAGGAATGGGAATCGTGGCACAGGCGCAGGTTTGGGCTGTGTGTGTGCAGTGCTGCTGCTCGGTGCCCTCCCCATTCCTGGCAACCTGTTGTCCTCGTGAGAAACACCAGCAGATCTTGGCAGATGGGCAAATCTTTAATATATTAAACAGAACATATCTGCTAGAAACATTCTATTCATAGAAAAAGGCAAACCAGACCCCTTTAAAGTCACTTCTTTGGCATACTTTTCCCCTCCCTCCCCCAGGTATATTGCAGGAAGCTCTCTGTTGATATGTCATTTGCTTGTAAATGTAAACAGACCAACAAAAACGTAGTGTAATTAATAATACAAAGCTTTTCATATAATACTGTCACAGTGCAGCAAGCATATATAACAACTCAGCATCAGCACAACTGGGGAGGCTGTGGCAGCAACAAGACGTCGTAGTCAATACCAGGCTGCGGTTTAAGACACTGCAGAGGCAGAACCATGTGAGGGGTCCCCCAAGGCTGCTGAAGGTGAGGGAAATCCATCACTAAGTGCTTTTTCCTCCGCTGGTTTGTGGTTCCCCCTCCCCATGACCCCTTGGGAGGTAGCTGAATACTGAAACTCATTTGTACATGGGAGAAACTGAGGCAGGGAAGGGGCAGAGGCAGGAGAAACAGCCCTGGTCCAGCACGGGCAGGGGCAGGATGTGCTGTCTTGTGCTGGGATGAGGTTGGGATGTGCTTTGCCATCCCAACCTCCTCTTGTTTTAGGAAACCAAGACCTGGCAGCCTGGCTTTTTTAAGCTAGAAAAAAAGAGGGGACGGGACGGGACTTGTTTTTAAAGGGGGAAAATAAAAGATAAGTGCTTATCCAAGTTCCAGCCCTTTGAATGCATCATGTCCAAGGAATAACTTGGACATCGTTTTCCCACTTGCCCAGGAACAGCCCCTGCTCCCTGGTGCCTCCCTGTCATCTTATACCAGTAGCCAGGGGGTTTCTCTGCCTTCCTAAGAGCAAACCCAAGTGTTTTCTGAGCGTGCACCCCTGGGTTAAGGGCCAGGACCTGCTTCGGGGCTCAGCTCTTTGGTGCTTTGGTGGAGAGGGTCGGTCTCGGCCCTGGCAGCATCGCAGCTCCACCTGCCCACCCCATTGCATAGCTTATGCCTCCGAGGGCTTGAGAGCCTTTTCTGGCCATGATTTTAGTGTCTGGCATTAACACAGTGCAGACAATCGCCTCACCTTGGAGCTGAGGCTCCTCTTACCTTGTGCTTTGCAATATGGCTTTAACTTAGGCGTGACCCACAGGGCTTTGCATGTAAAACCATTTCAGACAGAGAAGTTGCTCCCTGGCCCACTCTGGAGCAGCTTCCTCGGGCTGGGGTTGCACAAGCATCGTGCCTGTACATAAAGGGCACTTGGTGTGGTCCCATCAGTGGGAATATTGCAGTCGTGGCACGAGCAGGCTGTGGCCATGCCCGCTCCCGGAGAACACTGGTCGGTATCGAGGCACTCGCATCACTCACTGACCTGCCTGTACATATATACATTCAATAATATAGCTTTGAAAAATAGACCTTTTTCTTTCTTCCTCTGTATAATAAAATAGCCTTTAGGATCAGTCTTAAGTGACGTGCAGGAGTGATTGAAGTACGGCTGCAGTTCGGGCTGCTGCGGAGCAGGGATTGCCTTTCGCCTTGTGCCCCTG
>NW_009938105.1:0-324 GCF_000696875.1 Nestor notabilis | reverse complement strand
CCCAGCATCACCCCGCAGCCAAGGCGAGCTGGAGCCTCCAGACATCCCCATAGTGCACGGGGCAATTCCCGCAGCATCGCTCCCGGAGGAAAAGGCTGCATCCATCCTGTCCTTCCCCAGCTTTACACGGTGGTTTCGCTCTTCCAGAGGCCGGTCTTCATCCCAGCACCGCTGTCAGCGCTGCCCAGGTTGATGTCGTACTTGCTGCCTTTGAGGCCGCCGTTGTGGCTGCCCACGTTGAGCGGGTAGGACCGGCGCTTCGCCTCCTTCTCGGCAGCGCCGGCTTGGCGCAGGTTGTCCCTGCTGGCGCTCCTCCGGCGAGCC
>NW_009938104.1:14424-22523 GCF_000696875.1 Nestor notabilis | reverse complement strand
AATATATATACATATATATATGAAGCAGAAAGCTTCAGCTTTTGGTCAGAAGTTAGGCAAAAGATTGCCCTTCATGTGAGCTTCCACAGGATGTGGGATATTAAGATCTCATGGGCTCTTTAAACATCACAGCGAGAACCAGTGACTCAAAGCAGAGGCCAGACAAGCTCTAGTCAGAGTAAAGCTTCACGACCATGGCAGTAAACCTGACCTAGCGCTGGAACAAGTGGTGGAGGGAATGGTGGCTCCTTCCCTGCGTGGTGCTTCTCTGGGCTGGAGCGTGTGCTTCTGCTGGGCACTGCTTACAGGCCCCCATGGTGGGTGAAGCAGGGGAATAGAGCAGCCTGTCAGCACAGAACGGGGATCTCATGCGCTGTGCGTGGCTGCCCCCGAACTCCACACACGCCTCCCCGGGAATGGGGCTCTGGCCAAGCCTGTGTCCCCTCGAAGGGGAGCTCTGCATCAGCAGAACGAGCCGTGCGGGGCCAGCAGTGCTGCCTCAGGGCCGACTGTGCACCTCCCACTGTTGGGATGTGCTCCAGCACTTTGGGATCTTCAGCGTTTCCCTGCTCCCGGTCACACGTCTCTGACAAGGACCTGACTCACAGAGGGATGCGCCTCATGTGTGTGACTCCATCAGCCCCCCTGACCCGTTGCTCATGTATATCTAATGACTGCTCATCAGAGTTGAGGGTTTGGACCTTCTCCTTCCACCAGAGCTGTAGCATTTCCCTGAATCCCGACAGATGCTTTTGCCAGCAGCTGGCTCCCAAAACTGGGCGCTGTTTGGATGAAGGATGCCAGCCACGCCAGCACTGAACTTTGGGATTTGCAGGCTGCGGTTGGGTGCTGGCAGCCCCTGTCCCGTTGCCAGCCCTATGACTGCTCATGACAGCCCAGCTCAGCAGGGGATGAGCTGTGCCACCTCCAGTCTGAGCACGGAGGATGCTCCTCAAAGTCATCTGCCTCAGAAAGCACCTTCCCCTCAGGACTCTCCCACCTCGTGAGGAACTGGATGCTCAGAAGGCGGTGGTGTCAGCAGGTCCAGCTTACAAACTGGGGTTTAGCCTCCTCACAACCTGGGAAGGAGACTGGCAAGGATCAGGCAGATGCTTTAGGAAGTGCCTGTGTATAAACTAGTGGGTGATGCTTCCTGCCTGCTTGTGGGGTAGGGGTAGGGAGATGCCAAGTGGAAGGAACACGCTCCATTCTTGCTATGTCCAATGTGTTGGGGGGTAACAAATCCAAACACTTGTCCCCTCACACTGCCTCAGTTTCCCTTTCCATAACCCAAGCAGCATGATGATCCCATGAAGCAGCATACGTAGAAGGCAGGAAAGAAATGTGCTGGCCATAGGCAGCAGAAGGCCTTGTTCTTCCAAGTATACTTGGCTGGACCTGCTCCTTTCTCCAGGCATGCTTTGGGAATGTGGCTACCCAAATGCGATTTCCCTGCTGTGTCCATGAGGAAGGTAAAGGGATTTTCTCCCTGCCCCAGGCAGGCGGGTTGTGTGTTGTCTCATTGGAGGCATCACCTCCAATGGAGGAGGGTGGAGGTTGGAGACCTTTTGTGCATCGACTTAATCCTGTAATTAACTACTCTAAATAATGAAGACATGGCTGGATAGTCCAGTCTAACCTTTCACACGCAAAGGATATTGCTTTATGGGCTGTAACACATTTTCCAGAGGGGCCCTACTGCTCTCCTTGGTACCGCTTTGGACTTCCAGGGACTAATATAATAGGCTATAATATAAGACGCCTTCATGCCAGCCAGGTACACATTTAAAACAAAGTAAGAGATGTGCCACAGGAGATGGCAAAAGTTACTCCAGTGGCACAGGAGCTGCCCAAGCACAAGGCTTATTTCATGAGATGCCCAAACTGTGATGCAATCTGATGCTTCTTGCAGCTTCACTCTATCACGCAGAGACAGCACAAGAAGTATGCAGTCAGCATCCAAAAGTCCTGGGCTCAGATCCCAGTAAAGCCGGTGGCAGGATTTCCACCCATTTTGGCAGAGCCAGGACACCTCCCCTGAGAATCCCTGTTGGCTCTGCAGGGTTGTGTGCACGTCTCCAGCTTCTCCTTCCATGTTATCCATAAAAGGGACACCTGTTTTCCTCATCGGGCTGCTGGGCAGTTTAACTCACCCATATTTGCAGGGTGGCCGGGAATAGTCAATGTTGGATGGGAATCATCTGTTGAAGGAGTCAAAATAACCTCATCACTGTCTTTATTGCCTGAATACGTGCCCATGCTATCAAGGCTAGAAGCAGAGTCAAGCTCCCAATCTGTGCTGTGCTATCAGATATGGTTTGTCAATGGTGTCCTGTATCCCCTTCTCCATCCTCATGCCTCGTCTATCAGCTTCTGTGGCCAGTTAATGTTAATAATGAAATTGGTGGTGGCTTTTCCTGGAGGATCTGGTATTTCCCCTTTCCTGCCCGGGGCATAGGTATAGTGTAACCTGATGGGATGCCCAGTGCTGTGCCATTCTAGCACAGAGGTCCATCTGCGCTCCCATTTACCCCTCTGGGTTCTGCTGCTCCACATTTCCTGGTCCAAAAGCAAAGTATAAACTCCATGTTCTGACTTTTTTAGACCCTTTCACCATGCCGGTCCCTAGTGCTCAATGTTCCTGCTGGGCCTTGGGTTTATATCCTGGAAAAGGCAACAAAACTGGGACTCAGACTGTGCTGGAAGGGTTTATCTGGGAAGGTTTCATGAATCTTCACTGCCAATGGGTTGAGCTGAAAAAACATTTCTAGATGGTTCCCTGTTGAAGCTCACGGTGGTTGATCATCCCCTCAAATCAAAGGATGCTGGGGGTGACCTGCACCCTCTCAACTGGATAAGCAAGAGAGAGCCATTACCTGAACAGCATGTTGTGCTCATGTCTTCCTGAAAAGCCAGGAGACATTTGTGTTTAGAGCCTGAAATATCATTTCCTAAGCAAAAGAGAATTGTCAATGCAATGTCCCTGTGATACACAGACAACAGGAGAGAGCTCCAAGCTCAAAGACACAGAAGTGGGGGAGAGTTTTGCCACAGGACGTGTCATGGGCACCAATCTGGGTGGTCAAAGCCAAGAAGAAGGTGGCATCATCCTGCAAATACAAGTCATGGGTAGGAGGGTTATAGCCAGCTGCTGGGGGAGGGTGATGGGTCTGCATCCCCTTTGCTACCTAAGGCAGAGGATTTCCTTGCTTGGGTTTATAAATCTATGTAGTCACCTAGTGAGGTCCTGACATCTTAATCTCTGGGGGTATAGAAGTGAGTATTTGGAGTGGAGGCTGCAACCCAGCCCTGGTGGGATCTGTCCCAGCCTTTCCCCTGGCATTCAGGCTGGACAGTGAGGGTGGTAAAACACTGGCATAGGTTGCCCAGAGAGGTGGTGGATGCATCATCCCTGGGGACACCCAAGGCCAGGCTGGATGTGGGTCTGATCAACCTGATCCAGTTGAAGATGTCCCTGATCATTGCAGGGGTTGGAACTGGATGAGCTTTGAAGGTGCCTTCCAACCCAAACTGTTGTGTCATTCTCTGATTCTGTGATTCCAGGCTCCACATTCAACTGTCTTAGAGCTTCATCACCTCAGGTGGAATATGGATGTTATTCTCTATCCTCTGCTAGGGCTGGAGCAGCATCCTGGAGCTCACGCTTCAAGCCTGGAGGCCATCACAAGGGGTCTGCATGAAGGCAGCGAACAAAAGGCAACCCCAGAGAGCTCAAGAGAGAACTCATTGCAGGTATTTACTGAGGACACTTTTAAGGCTTCATTAAATGCCATGTGCCAGGCTAAGGTTAGGAATCCGGGGCTAGGAAGTGCTCAGGTAAGACGCTATGGCTCTGCCCACCAGCTTTTTGCACATGGTAATTCCAATCCTATGTGTTAATTCAGTCTGACTGCTCCATCTTTGTGCAGCCCAGAGGCAAATGCTGCCAGGAGTGTGTAAGTTTGAATATTCCTATCTAATGGGAGCCAAGATTTTAGTAGCACAGTGTTCAGGAGCGTTAGAGGAGCCCTAAAAGGCTGAATTGTTACTTGTGCTGAAAGAAGCAGGCATGGTGTTTCCAATTATTCTCCACTGCAGACAACAGCTAGCTGTTTTGGTTTATTGGAGCAGGAGCTGGATAGAGGAACAATATTGAGTCAACAGCACTGAAAAAAGCTCAGTGTAAGGCAACAAATTTTTCTGACACAGACCCAACCTTCCTTTGGAATATTGCTGGCAAGTCAATAATAGGTAGAGCAGAAATCAATCGGTGATAATGTCACAAATGAGGCAGGGAGCACAGAAAGTCCTTTCAGCACCGTAAGTAAATCTCTGCTTGTCCAAACAAGTAGCATTTATGACACGATACGGAGCTTCCAAAAGGAGAGATTTGGGCAAAGAGAGAAAGAAGTTGAGTTTTTATGAAGCAGAGGAACCAAGAAAGAGATGGGCAACCTCTTTTCTTCTTTTCCTGCCCAACAGTGTAGAGGTAAAATACTAGAAACGAGATGCAAGCAAAAGGATCTGAAGCTGAGGGTTGAAACTGGATGATCTTAAGGTCTTTTCCAACCCAAACCATTCTATAATTGTGTGATTCTAAGCTAAAGCATCTTGGAAAGAGATGCACGGGGGGGATAAAGTCTCCTGCTCAAAGATGCTCTCTTTGTGTGTTTAATTCTCTGTAGGGATACAAACCTACACTATGATCCTATGGAAATCAGCACGAAATTCAACCTTTCTGCTGAGCTCTTGGATGATCTCAAATCAATGCAATAGAATTTTGGAGGTTATTAAAAACCCTGTGAAAATTAAATTACTCCCTGTTTAACTCTACAGCAGTTTAAAATAACTGCTATAAAACCGAGTTAAATTTCTATTGACTCCCACTGCTTTCTTTCCTTACCCAAATCTACGAGGTTTTTCCCCATAAAGTTGTATTATGTAACATTAAAATTGCAGTTGATTTTCATTTGTGAGTGGACTGCCTGTCAGCTATTTAAATCTTGATTAAAATATACAACTACTAGTACTAACACATCAGCAGCACGACAGAGAAGTCTTATAAAACATTCACAGATGCCTGTTGAGAGAAAGGCGTTAAAATCACTCCAAATCAAAGAATCACAGATTGGTCTGGGTTGGAAAGGACCTTAAGATCATCCAGTTCCAACCCCCTGCCATGGGCAGGGACACCTTCCACTAGAGCAGGTTGCTCCAAGACCCTGTATCCAACCTGGCCTTGAACACTGCCAGGGCTGGGGCATTTAGCAGTTCTTTGGGCAACCTAAAGAAGGTTGATCTTCAGAAATTGCAGGCTTTACACCTTGGAAGGTCTGCTATAATTAAGAGACAATTCAAAGCACAAACAGGAAAGGGCATTAGAACAAACATGAGGTATTTTAACATAGGAGACACAGTAAGGAAACCTCCTAGAGGACTGGTAATCTTACAGCCTATCAGACAGTAAAAGGAGCAAGTAGGATGTTGCAGAGAAGAGAAATGATTTCTCTGTGTCTGTTTCCAGTCCAGAGATTGCCACTGAACTACTTGTGCTTGCTCATTGCATGTAATAAGTCTGGGAATATTGTCAAAGAATTAGGCTAAGCCTGTGCTTAAACATTTTGCTGGAAGAACAACGTCAGCAAAAGCCCATGTGCCTTTTATATTATACAAGCAAAAAAGTCAGTATAGTGCAAAGACAGCTTATTCTGCTGAAGGAAGCTTGTTTAACCCAAACTGAGGAAAACTAAAGCGCCAACAAAAGAGAAGTGTCTGTAATATCTACGTTAAGGTTGCACGGTGCCTGACTTCCATCTAGGATGGATCATGAAAGACCTGAAGGGTTGAGTAGCTCCTTCCCCATCGGTGGTTTTTGAGTCTAGTTGGGGAGCCGGAGAGCTGGTGCTGGTCCTGAAGGGTGCTCCTTGATAGTGGTTGACTCAGGGGCACATAAAGAGTGAGGAGCTGGTCTGGGAGTCAAGAAGGAGCCATTGGTGAGAGCATGGGTAGGGTGTCTATGCTGGTGCTGCCTGATGGGGCTTGCTGTGCTATGTCTGGTCCTCCTGCTACGTAGAGGGCTTGCTATGGTATGGATGGTCCTGGTCTTCTCCTATCATGGAGCACACTGCAGCTTGGGTGTCCTTTGCACAGAGGACAGGCTGGTGCGTACGTTGGTCTCCCTTGGATTTAGGACATGGCCAGGACTCACTTGTCTTCCCAGATTAGGAACTAAGGAGCTGGTTTCTCAGTATTGGGCACTGCTACTGTCCTTTCCAGGCACCAGACAATCCAAGGCTGAGCCTCATTCCATATGGTGGGTGGAGAGAGGCAGGCATCAGTTCAGAGCATACACCCGTAATGCCCTGCTACATAAAGGACATTTTTGGACGTGCTCATGCAAACTACAACAACAGTCCCCAAGAAAGAGAAGGCAAAGTGCCCTGGGCTATGTACCAGCATGGTTTAGACATGCTGGTCTCATTACCAGGGGCTGTGCTTTGGGGCAACCTCAACCACCAAGCATTTTCCAGCACCTCTTTCAGTACTGTCAACCCCTATATCTAGAGAAGTTGTGTTAGAGCAGAAAGAGATGCTGGAATATAAGGATGAATTAAAGAACAAGTGAGGTCTTTAGGACTGGTTAATGTAATCCCCACGTATTTTGGGGAAAATCAGCTATGAAGCATCAAGCCACTAGGAAATATGTGCCTTCTTTGCATTAAAACTCTGTGGCGAACCAAAGGACTGGAGTACACCTGAGTAATGCTTCTTGACAGCAACTGGTATGGAAGAACAACCAAGTACAACCATACTGGCTGTGTTCCCTGGTCCTGAGTCCAACTGGCAGCATTTGGCCACCAGGATAAACTCTTCTACCCTCCAAAACAGGGACTTTACAGTCAAATTGGCCCATCAAGGAGTGTTAAGAGTCTTAAGCTGAGGACTGTGCCCAGACAGGATCTGGGGGAGCATAACCTCAGCCAAAACTATGCCAGAGACCAGTGTGGGCAACGATTGACCTGGTGCCCTGGCCCTACTTAGTCACTAGTGCAGAAGTAGCTGTTGGATCCCAGCAGGGTCCAACCAGTCCAACAGACAACCCCCAGCGATGCCCCCCTGTGTCTCCCCACACCCATGGGGCTGTCTGCAAGAAGCAAATCCCCACCCAGGAGGGATTCGTGACTGTGGATGTGTCTCACTGCACAAAAACAGGAAAGCCGGCAGTCAGCGTGGCTAAAAGTAAACTCACCATTAGCTAATATGTTTTGCTCTAATAGTAACACAGTGATGTCTGGTGCTAGCTCGATGATAGCCAAAAATGACTGGTGATAGTTACACCCTGTGCTTTGCACAGAACAATAAATAAATGATCCAACAAAAAATGCCTTGCTCGGTTTGTCCTGTTTCCTTGCTGAGGTGCAGGCAGAAGTGCCAGTCCCAAGCTCTTAGGGCTTGTCATGATTCCATCATCCTCCATTCATCACTGCCCTCAGTGCTTTCAAAAATCTCAGCTATGAATTGGCTCTCCCAAGTGAGGGCAGCATAAAGAGTTGTGCTGGTGATGGCTCAGCCTGTGCCCTCTGTGGTCACTGGCTACAGCAAAAGGAGCTGCAGGGACACGCAAAGGGGACTATTCCCAAGTGCATCAGATAGCACAGATGATGTTAGGGACAGCTTGTGCCCCCCAGCGCTGCTGCTGGGTGGTCTGAGGAGGGTGGATATGTGGCCTTGAGCTCCTGAGGACAGCGTGATGGGATCCCATCTCTTTCCACGCAGTAGAGTCTATAAAGGAGAATAGCACCAAGGACCCACTAAACGTTTTCCCCTCCTGTTTCCAGATACAGAGCACTTCCCAAAGGAGCCCAGGCAGAATGTGGCCCAACATGAATGATATGGCTTTTGGCTAGTGCTTTTCACCTGTGACTCTCAAAGCCTTTGGCAAGGCGCTCTCCTCACTTCCCTGCAATTGCAATGATCTAAGCAATGTGCAAAATGATTCAGAGGTTTTATCATCACACACCTTCATCCAGAGGACATCGCACAAACCCATCTATCTGCAACACGATTTCCCCTTGTTAAGATTGCGGCCGTGACTTAAG
>NW_009938104.1:2581-14393 GCF_000696875.1 Nestor notabilis | reverse complement strand
AATGCAGAAGACTTCAGATGCTCTCCCAAGGAATTGTTGCTGTCATTCATCCAGCTGGTCAGGGTGTGATGATCGGGATCAGTTACTCAGCAACTGACCCAGCACTGGTCTCCTTTGATTTAAGGTCCTGTAGGCTCACTTGAACTTACACACAGAAGTAAGTTCTCCTAAGGACAGACAGAGACTTCACTTGGAAACGTCGTATTTCTTGTGAATCCTGGAATTCCTTTGAATTGGAGGGAGGGGTTTATTTTTTCCGTTGGGAGCTGTCTGCTTGTGAATCAGCCTTCTGAAGAAGAATTAAATCTGGTGATAATTTAAGGACAGGACGATCTTCTGGCAACACCATGATACAAACTTGACATTTTCAGGTTATAAACCTCAAGCAAATAAAAGCAGAAAGAAGAATGGCTTCGGAAAAGTTCCATTGGGCTATAAGTCAGAAGTTGTTCCACAACATTTTATCTCTGAAATGTCACGCTGTACTGGCCTCAAAGCAAGAGGAACAGACGGTTCATCTAATACAATTATTTTAGGATCCTTTCATCATGAACTATGTGCATGCCAAAATGCAAACGTATCATGGGAAAGCATTTCTCATTGAAGCCTGAATCTCCTCCCTAATGTTTATTCTATGTCATGGAGAGCACGAGGGGCCAGATACACTCTGGGTTAAAACCACTGGCATCGGTTCTTGCAACACAAACCTGGCAGGGATTCAGGATGTGACAGCCGAAGGAGGCTGCAGTCTCCCTCGTACCAACAACCAGTTGATGCCGAGTGCTGGCAAGTGAGGAAAGGGGATGGTGAAGAGCAATATGAAGCATACCACGGAGGCTCACTCCCTTCTGCAGCTGCTGGCTGGCATCCTGGATCCCAGCCACGGCAGCGAAGCTGTGACCCACATGCCTGCAAGGTGCAAAGGAGGTGGGTACCAGCAATATCCTATTTTTCATAGAATCCCAGACTGGTTTGTGTAGGAAGGGACCTTAAAGCTCCTCCAGCTCCAACCCCTGCCACGGGCAGGGACACCTTCCACTAGAGCAGGTTGCTCCAAGCCCCTGTGTCCAACCTGGCCTTGAACACTGCCAGGGATGGGGCAGCCACAGCTTCTCTGGGCACCCTGTGCCAGCGCCTCAGCACCCTCACAGGGAAGAGCTTCTGCCTCAGAGCTCATCTCAGTCTCCCCTCTGGCAGGTTCAAGCCATTCCCCTTGGCCTGTCCCTACATCCCTTGTCCAAAGCCCCTCTCCAGGTTTCCTGGAGCCCCTTTAGGCACTGGAGCTGCTCTAAGGTCTCCCCTTCAGGAGCCTTCTCTTCTCCAGCTGCCCCAGCCCAGCTCTCTCAGCCTGGCTCCAGAGCAGAGCTGCTCCAGCCCTCGCAGCAGCTCCGGGGCCTTCTCTGGACTCAAGCAGGTTTGCTATAAACCCCTCTTGAACTGACATAAACCCCTGTGTGGTGCTGATCTGGACCTCCTTGCAAGGGCTCTTTGCCATCCTGGGTGGCAAATCAACGTCTTCTCCACCTTCAAGAACATGGGGAAGTCTTTTCCCTTAAAAAGAAAACCTTCCAGTGCTGTTACTGGAGCTCAGGTTCCTGCAAAAACTCTCTCTTGCTCTCAGCATGTTCCCATTTAGTGGATTATTTGGGCTATTTTATTACTCCTACATCGTGGGCCACTGCCCTCTGCCTTGCAAACATGATCTATACTTTGAACAACAGTGACACGGCATTTTGTTGCATTTAATCTTGTTTCCTTGCTGCTCTCCTCCCATGGCTCTGGTACCACGGACTTTCACGTCATCTGCAAGTTTATTGGTGATGATTTTCATCATTTCCTCTGGGTCAATCCTAATGACACTGAACAATCCAGGGTCCAAAATAAATCCATGTAAGACTTCAGGAGCTCTGCTATAATTGAATTTCAAATTACATTATGAGATCTCTTGCTGAAATAGTTTTTAATCCACTTAGTAGATACCAGATTAGGTTTTGTACCATTTTTCTGTAATTGGGACTGTGTTCAGGAACTGTTCAATAACTTGCAGAAACCTAAATAATTTATAACAGCCTTATCTTTATTAACAAAACTTAGATTCTCATTAAGAAAACATTCATTTTTCTGACGTGACAGGCTTTCCATAAAGCTGCTCGGGCATATTAATCAGGTTAGCATCCTTTAATTCATTCCTAATCATAGCCCGTATCAAATTTTCCTTGATATTATTTGGGATCAGGGTTAAACCAATGAATTCATAATTACCTGGGATTTTTCTATTATATGAAACACAGTCTTCTGGCTTCTTCTGCACAGAGTGTTCTTAGAGATTTATGCACGCAGAAACAACACGCTCGGGTTTGTTGGCAATCAGCTGGAATGAGCAGTAATACAACAACCCCAGACCCATCCACACAGGATCCCAGCATCACACAACTATTTGGGGAACAAAAGACCTCCAGGGATCCCCAGGCTCCCCTCTCACAGCAGTGTTAAGTTCACCCTTCAGCCAGATTTCTCACCCAGTGGAGTGTTGCAAGGATGGAGATCCCAAAAGCTCTCTGGGCTCCTGTTCCAATAGTTGACCATCTTAATTGTAGAGTTTTTCTCCCTAATATCTAGTTGTAATGTCCTTTGCTGCAGTGTGGGTTGATTGTCTCTTGTTCTATCACTGTGCACCTTCAAGAAAACCCTGGCACTGTCTTTTCTATAATCTCCTATGGGTAGTTAAAAACAGCACTAAGCCTTATCGCCTTAAGCCTGAATAACCTCGACTCTTCTGGGTCCCACCAAGTGTTCTCCATGGGCTCAGCGCTGTAGGTACATGCTGGCTCCAGCACAGCAAAATGCTCAGCTTCATCAGTAGCCCCACTGATGGGGAACACACTCTTCACATACTGGGAGCTACTTATCTACTTACTTATTTTGACAGGCTGAGAGAGATGGGCTGGGGCAGCTGGAGAAGAGAAGGCTCCTCAAGGGGACACCTTAGAGGAGCTCCAGTACCTAAAGGGGCTCCAGGAAACCTGGAGAGGGGCTTTGGACAAGGGATGTAGGGACAGGACAAGGGGAATGGCTTGAACCTGCCAGAGGGGAGATTGAGATGAGCTCTTGGGCAGAAGCTCTTCCCTGTGAGGGTGCTGAGGCGCTGGCACAGGGTGCCCAGAGAAGCTGTGGCTGCCCCATCCCTGGCAGTGTTCAAGGCCAGGTTGGACACAGGGGCTTGGAGCAACCTGCTCTAGTGGAAGATGTCCCTGCCCGTGGCAGGGGTTGGAGCTGGATGAGCTTTAAGGTCCCTTCCAACCCAAACCTGTCTGGGACTCTGTGATTTACTGTTCTCTGCCAAAAGAGAAGTTGACAGCTCTATTAGCCTGGCTTAAAGTCTGTGTACCTGCACTAGGGAGCCCAGGGAGCCTCAGGAAAGCCTCGAGCAAGAGTCACCTATGTCTAGTTAATGAGAAAGAAGAAGTAGCTGCACGTAGGTGGAATTGCTGCTTATGCCACCTCGCAGTTTTATGTTCTTCCTTGTTTACAGATGTAATCATTTTATGAAGAACAGTGACCCGAAGAGCTGGGAACTGAACTTAATCCATTTCATACAGGCCTGGGTTTGTTCTCTGACTTACTGAAAGATATCTACACAAGTTTTGGTGGGGGAAAATAATGCCATCTGTGTGCTGGATGCTGTAAATCTCAAAGGGCAAAGGGATGTCTGAATGCACAGTACACTCACACTTCTTAATTGCCTTTCCTAAATGCCCACTCAGTCTCCCTCTAACCTAGAGAAGGGTGCCTCAGCTCGCAGGTGACCTCTGTTCTGCTTACAGCAACCATCATCTTAATCTACCATCCTAAGAGTTTTAATAAAACCTCCTAGCTACTCTAAATCTAGGCACTAGGGGGAAGAAGAGGAAGGATATGAGGGGAGGGGACATGTCCTCTTTCATCCTTCTGGCTGGAAGTAAAAGTCAGGGCAAGGAATGACACATTGAAGAGGTGAGGATGAGTTTAAGAGACCTATTGATTATTATTATTGATTTGCAATAATAAAGCAAACTAAATAATGGTTTCCTACGTGTCAAATGAGCCACGGGTGCTCTGCAAACAAGGACTGCACAATAACTGCCTTGAGAGCTCAGCAGAAGAGCTTTAGAGTGTGTTTGCAGGAGGCTGGCAACAAAAGTTCAAATGATGGAGTGGAGTTCCTGTGGGACAAGGAGATCGTAGCTCTCTGAGATTAGGTTCTGACTAACAGGGAGGAGATTGCTGAGAATACGAAGGTGGAGGTTAATTAAGTTGAAAGAGATAACAAAATGATGGGAGTGTTTTCCTCTGAAGGAGGGGAGGATTGAGGGAAACAGAGAACGGAGAAAGGACACTAAGCTGTGCAAAGACTGGAAACAAGACCAGGAAACAATGTCTCTAAGGAATAGCATGATTATGGAGGACTAAAATGAGAAAGACCAGGACAAAATGAGTCTCAATCAGGAAGGGATATAGAGGGTGATAAAGGAATGTTCTGTAAAGGTATCATCAGGAGTAAGAGGAAAGCAATGGAAATTACACGTAAGTGAATTAACAGAAAATGAGAGAATAGAAATAACAGTGGCTTTAACCTGCCAGAGGGGAGATTGAGATGAGCTCTGAGGCAGAAGCTCTTCCCTGTGAGGGTGCTGAGGCGCTGGCACAGGGTGCCCAGAGAAGCTGTGGCTGCCCCATCCCTGGCAGTGTTCAAGGCCAGGTTGGACACAGGGGCTTGGAGCAACCTGCTCTAGTGGAAGGTGTCCCTGCCCATGGCAGGGGTTGGAGTTGGAGGAGCTTTAAGGTCCCTTCCAACCCAAACCCATCTGTGAGTCTATAATAACAACAGAAAAAAGACTGGACCATTCATTATTTTTTATGCTTTAGCCATGGAGAAAACATGAAAGATGAACTGCTATTTATCAGGATCTCTTTTACCAAGGGGATAAGAGGATCCAAAATAGCGAAAGAAACAGTTTAAAGTCATTCAAAGAAGTTAGACAAATTCAAGTCAGCAGCACTGGATGAAGTTGCCCCTAGAGCAATCCAGGCACTATCCAGACCAATCTCTGACTCATTAGTAATTATCTGGGAGAGCTCATGGAGAACGGGGGAGATCCCAGTGGAGGGGAGAAGGGCAAACACAGCGCCTGTCTTTAAAGAGGAGAATGAAGGACTTAAGGAATTATACAGCAGTTTAGTACATAATGCAGAAAAATAACATCATAAGCTGCTAAACAATCAGTTATTTTGCACTTGACTGCTAATAGAAAAACATACCATCGACCAGGATGGATTTGTTATAAATGAGTGATGTTAAAACCAGCTCATTTCCATCTTTGAACCCAGCACTTGTGTTGCAGAATAAGGGAGAGGGACTACATGTCATACCTTCAGCAATAAACAGGGGGTTTAACATTGTTTTGCATGGCATTCCCATAAACTGATGGGGAACTATGATCTCTGTGAAATCATCTTAAGCCACGCTCGCATTCATACAAGAATTGCTAATTCTTTTCCTTTGGATTTAGAGGGCTTTCCAAATGGGCTCCCACAGGGTTCACTCCTGGACCCGATTCTCATATTTTCATTAGTTACTTGGATGACGAAATAAAGCATATTTAATTACTCTGGAGGATGTGCTCAAAAGTGTTGCTGGGAAATGGGAGTCATAGTATGAAATCAACCAGATGTGGTTCACTGTGCTCATGAGCAACAAAATACGTCAGTGCAGAGCAGCAAATCACTGGTCAAGCAGCCACTGAAGGGAAAAAGAGGCAGGAACGAGACACTGAACAGCACAACGCTGCTACAGAAGAAGGCAAATCTTATTCTGGGGTGTATGAACAACAGGTGAAACATCAGAAGCAATTTAATAAGGGCTTGATTGAAATACCAGGTTTGGATGGGTTTGGATGTTGTGCTAGGAGAAGGTAGAAGAAAGACACAGACAAACTGTAGAGGGGCTAGAGGAAAGCAGCAAGTAAATGGTTCCAAAAACGTAGAGGATTTTCTTTGTCTTTTTTTCCAAAAGAGGAACAAAAAATGCATGAGAAGATGAAAACTACTTTCTAAGGCAGAGGAGACTTATCAAAAGGATATTGGCAATTGTCTGGGTACAACAGAACTAAATGGACTTGGTTTCCTACAAAGATCGTTGTTACTGGATCTCTGGGAAAGAACAATAAAACAACAAAAAGCAAACCCAGAATCTTTCTAATTCAAAGCAAATTTCTTTGAATTAAAATTCCTAAATTAATTCCTATTTTTTCCCCTCTCTGGAAATCGATTAGCTGCTCTCAGGGATGGCTGGATTCTGCTCAGGGCACCAAAGTCTCTTTCCATCCCTCCTTTTCCATGAGTCCTCTCCCTCAATGTGCCAATGCTTCCACGTTCCCTGTGCCTGCCCAGAATGCAAAGCACTGATGCAAATCTTGTGTTTGTGCTATAGCAGAGCTTCAGACACACTGTTGGTGTTAATTAATTATCCAGCAACAGGAGGAAGGCAGCGATACCAAGCGAAGCATGGTGCTTTCCCTGTCCAATAGCAAAATCAATCCTTCCTCCGCTCTGCTGCAGAGTTTCACCACTTTGCTTTTCTGATGTACAAATATAGCTCTATACGAGCAGAGCCAAGAACCTCCTTGTCTGCAGATCTCCCACAGCCAGCATGTGGTTGACAGGGGGATGAATGTGATGCTGGGGTCCTCACTTACAAGGGCTAGAAAGATGAGTGAAAGGGCTAGAAAGATCAGTGAGTATACTGGAATACAAAGCAGTTGTGGAAAAACACATAGTGTTATGGCAGGGAAACAAGAGCCTGTCTCGGTTTTCCATGACAAGGAAATAAATAGGAGTAATACATGGATGAAGTTTGCCAGTTTGTTGTTCAAGAAGGGCAGGAAAAAGAAGGAGGAATATACTTTCTCTGAACTCTAGGAAGATTATGAGACAATCTGCTGGATGTCTCTGGGTAGAGATAAAGGAAGAGAGAAAGCAAACAAACCCAGAAGCAGTCTCATGGTAGAGTCTATTGTACATCAACTAATGAAAAAAGGAGATTGAGGAAGGGCTTTTTGAAAACTAAAGGGGTCATGCAATGAGCAAGTGCTGGACATGGAGGAAAAAGATACATCAAGGTCAAGGACATTGTGAATGCTAAAAGTGAGAAGGAAGAGAAAAAGAAGAAGGAATTTAACATTTTGACTGCTGCTCAGCACAGCCCTTTGGGTGTTGGGGAGTTTTCTGGTATTCTGAATGTCTTATCTTCTCCTATCATATATAGCACCAAGTTCTCAATGATCAGAAGGAATGGACAGGTTTCTGTCGGCATCCCTCTTCTTGTAAACCACTGTTTATTCCACGACCATAGACTGAACTTCTGGATGTAGATGTGCAGCATGGGTTTGGAGAGGGAACAATGTCCACCCATACTTGGAGAGGAAGCAACTGGGTGCTGGTCAGCTCTAAATGATCACGGGGAGTCACTGGTACCTGTGAATCTGTTGCTGTATTTTACTTGAATATTTACCAAAGGCATGATACCAAAGGTTTTCAGTTTAAAAATCACTTCATAGACCTTGCACGATGCTCATAGCATCTTCATTCATCGAATAAATAATTCCCATTCTCAGAAAGATAAAACAAAGAGTTAAATCATTTGTATTTGTCAAGTTTTGATAAGCCTTAAAGGTGAGACCCCCTTTGTTCACTGGAGAAATGAGGTGTAAAATCATTGTTGATACGGTCTCTGCTCCGCTCCACTTGGTCGCCTGTGGGACACTGGGGTGGCTGCAGCTAGAACACTTCACGTGTTGCTGCTGAAAAGGTGCATGAGGAAATGATCAGAGAGGGTAGGATGTGGTTAAAGCCTCGGTTTGCTAACTGGAGCTAATGTGAGGGAAGCATATTATGTCTCACATCCATTAAGGCCTCCAGCAATCACCTCCCACCAAGACGAAGGAGCAGCGGAGGAGGAATTGTGACTTCCTGAGTCCCAGTAGCTCCTGGAGCTGTTCCTGTTAATATTCAATTATGTGCTGCCCTGGACTTAGAGCACTGAACTACATCTCACTGCAGCCCCGAGGCTCAGCTGCAACAAACACAGCTGCAGGAGGCTGAGCCACAGCGAGAAACAACCCCAAAACAGGGCTGTCACACCTCCAGCCGCCTGTGCGGAACCAGCACGGAGGAGGAACCATGCTGTCCACCCCCTGCCTTCTCCATCTCCCTTCTCCAGGCAGCATGGCTTTGGGGAAGAGGCTACAGACGGGAGCTGGTTATATGCCGGCATGGTCATCAGACCCATTTTTCCACCCTATTTTTTTACCCTGGATGTGCCAATTGGCCACACAGTGCTTTGCATGCTCTTCCTCTCCATCTTATACCACGCAGCTTCTGCTATGGCTTTCCCTCCACCTCACCCCCCTAACCCTGAGTGTCTCCCATTGCTACTGACCCATCCACTGTCTGATAAGCCCCCTCCTCTTCCAGATCATGGTATTAACTTGACATTTGCAAAAGGTCACCGTGTTTGCTCTGCCCGAGTGTCACATTGCTCACTCTTTTGTGTTTTTGTTTTGTAAGCCCTTCAAGGCAGAGGTCATCTCCTAGGGTATGACTACAGAGTGTCCTAGAAAGTGAGGCCCCTGATCTTAGTTGGTGTCTGGTAGCTGTAACAGATAATAAAGTGCTCCTTGATGGAGAGACTGGCTCTAGTTGTATAGATAATTATCAGAGGTTAATGAATCTTAACCTATGTATAAAAGCCATCCAGATCCAGGAGAGTTCCATACACAGCATCTCCAGGTAGAACAACTATTATCATAGTATTAGAGAATCCCAGCCTGGTTTGGGTTGGAAGGGACCTTAAAGCTCATCCAGTTCCAACCCCCTGCCACAGGCAGAGACATCTTCCACTAGAGCAGGTTGCTCCAAGCCCCTGTGTCCAACCTGGCCTTGAACACTGCCAGGGATGGGGCAGCCACAGCTTCTCTGGGCACCCTGTGCCAGCGCCTCAGCACCCTCACAGGGAAGAGCTTCTGCCCAAGAGCTCAGCTCAATCTCCCCTCTGTTAGGTTCAAGCCATTCCCCTTGTCCTGTCCCTACATCCCTTGTCCAAAGCCCCTCTCCAGGTCTCCTGGAGCCCCTTTAGGCACAGGAGCTGCTCTAAGGTCTCCCCTTCAGGAGCCTTCTCTTCTCCAGGCTGAACAAGTTTTAAAGAGTTCCAGTGCCTGATCACTCCTGTACTTCCAGCCCATTCAGCCCGTGGGATATTCCTAGAGCATATGCCATTTGTGACTGCTGCAGGAACAAATACAGGACATAAGGGAGGTGACACACAACACGTATTTTGTGCACCCAGTTGATGCACATGAAGGCACAGCTTTTTTTAGCTTGCAGTTTGTCGCACTGAAACTGTTTGATGCATCAAACTAATTGCAATTGAGATGAGAGCATATGTTATACATAGTGTTAGGATAGCTGTCCTGCAGGGGCTGGTCCTGGGAGAGAAAGGATGTACAAATTAAGCCTGTGCTTTCAGGTAGGAATGGGTCTGATCCTGTCCTCTGGTCCTGACCTGACCATCATCCCTGTGTTTGCCTCCCAGCATAACTGGAGGTGGAGATGCAGGGCTAGAGCTCTGCCATGCCATAACCTTAGTTAGGCAGTTGGGAGGGCTCCAGCCCAGGGAGAAACTCAGCACATTTCCTTTCTGTCCATGAGGAGACACCCCAGGCTTGGCTCTTAAGCATGAGCCTACTCTGAGCCTCAGCTACAGTGAGGCTGGACCAGAAAGGCAGATACGAGAGTGGGGCTGTAGGATTCAGCAGGGTCAAGCCTCTGGTTGAGGTTGCTCTGCTCTTGGTGGCGCAGGCATCTCACACAGCAACACATCTACTGACTGTGTTTGGAAGAGGTGTGGATGGGGGATCCTTGCCTGTAGCTTTAGTACCAAGACCAACTAGACTGACAAGCTGTGCTGGCTTGAAGAACAGCCTGACCTGGCTCCTCTGCCGTGGTTTGATTTGGGGGTGACAAAAAAGCTCGATCGTTCCCCAAAACTCCACAAATGCATTCCCAGGCACTAGCTTTTCCCTTGCATGTGGTGGTATTCCTTAAAATCTTCTACTGTTTCATTTAGAAAACAGCTCGTTCCCTCAAGTATCCTGGTTCCTCTGCTTCTCCACGATATCCCTTGCCTGAGAGCAAAAACTACACCAGGCAGGGTACGGCAGTGCTGGGGCTCACTGTAGCTACATATAGGTTACTCAGCAGGCACACATGGATCGGGTGGCTGGGAGGTGGCTGTCAGCCCTGATGTGTTATGGCTAAGTTCTGTTTCAGTATCTGATCCAGGTCTCTCCCTGCTGCCTGTGTGCAACTTGCAGGAATATGAGTGTGTCTTTAAAATACTTGTTTTCTCCCCGAATTCACCCGACATTCATTAATGGGTTGAGAAGCTTTGGGGAGAGGGGGATGGCCACGGACGTGAACAGCAGAGCAGCACAGCAGAACCTTTATTTCCTTAGGGAGGCAGCCTGAAGAAATCTAAGCGTTTATTTTCATCTGTTGCTGAGCTTACGACCCACACAAATAACAGGGAAAAGCGAGCGAGCGAGCAGCCGACTGCAGAATGGGAACAGGGAAAATGACTCAGCAAGCTTGGCACCAAGCTGGAGAAGATGCAGGTACATTATAAGCTTGCTTGAGCATCAGTCTCGTCCACGACATGACGTAGAAAAAGCCGCTAGTGTAAGTATTTGCATCCCATGGAAACATTCCTTCTGATAAGTGATTTAACTCTGCTCCTGCAAACAGGAGCAGAGCAGGTGAGAGGCTGCCTTTATATTCACCAGGAAAGGAGAGTAAAAGTTCAGTGTAAACCTCTCATTGCTTTTTAAACATCCTTTATTTTCCTGTTATTAGTTGACAAATAGCTGCTGAATTACAGTTTCATGCTTTGTTCATGTCATTTTCCCCAAGATCAGTACTTCCTGCTACATCACCTTAGAAACTCCATCAACAAACACTCTGCTCCACATGTAAACAAAGCTTTATTTTACCCTCTTTTTGTCAGCAGGCAGTGTTTTAAAACCAGAACATTTCAGGTTCTCTGGGCTATCTGCCCCAGTTTCACAATTTGGGTTTGGTTTTGAGGGCCTGTCAGCATTGTTTATACTTAGATCTGTTTGAGCAGTGAGTGGCAAAGAAAATTTATTGCTGCAAATTGCTTTCTGGAATGGGGCTTTCTGCTGTCAAGAGTCTAAATGAAACTGCACTTTCTAACACGTGGGAACTAAAGAGTGAAATGAATTAGAAGGAGAAGTGAAACGAGAAGATTTGGTTTCAGTGACAAAAATTAATTAAAATGAAGCAAAGACAATGTTGAGAAGTAAGCAGGACCTTGTCCAAAGCTCGACCTCTAATAGAACCAGGGGTGTTACCTCTAACAGAGGAACTGAAGAACTCTGCTGGGCGCTTTAACCATTTCCTTGTGGAATAGCATCAGATCTTGTCCCGACTCCATGAGAAAGGTCTTTCTTTTGTTGTGGAAAAATACGACTGGAGCCCTATAAAGTTTTCTTACTTGCTTTCACAAGATGAGCATTTCCCAGGTAGCTGCTGTTAAACCACAGATTAATCCAACAGCAAAGGGGGGGGATTTTATTTGGCTGTTTTAAAAACCTGCAGAGGAACCTCAGTACTGAGCCTCCTGTGATCTGCCACAACAGAGGCCATCAGTCAGGGATTAATTTTAAGGCAGATATTAAAGCCTACCACATGATGAAGG
>NW_009938104.1:2358-2561 GCF_000696875.1 Nestor notabilis | reverse complement strand
TCCCTACATGTGCACTTCAATGGGATGCTTTAAATCTTATGCATGTTTATTATGTGCATGCTGGTGTTTATTCAAAACTTCTTCGTCCAAAGGCAGACACAGCCTTCCACTTCTTCAGCCCTTTCCAAGGAACATGAACTTGGGAAGGGAGAGAGAAGAGTCATCTTTAAACCTCATGGTTTCGAAAGTAAGTGTTTGAAAGA
>NW_009938104.1:668-2338 GCF_000696875.1 Nestor notabilis | reverse complement strand
GGAAGGAGATTGTATAGATTTTATAACAAGGTTTTTTAAGAGGAGGCAGAATTCCTGCTCTTTCTTAGCACAAGACCTTGCAAGAATTTAAAGCAAACTGTGGGAAAAAGAACCCTATTTACAGAAATGGATCATTTTGCTTTTCTGCTCAGCTGTAACCTAAAGCATTTTGCCTCGGCAACATGAAATAAAGCTGTGTGGTGATGTGCTGTCAGTGCTGCTGCCGCCACTCTGCCTCCTGCAAATCTCCCAACAGCGATGTCCCTGTCAGAGCCCAGCGAGGGAGCGATGCCTTCTCCTTCCAGCTGAAATCCTGCACCAGGAAAACTCATCCTTCAGCTCTGTAAAACACAGCTCGGGTTTGCAGCAAGCGGCTCATTGCTGTTTCTGAGGGTTGGTGTGGGCTAAGTAACTCTCTTCCCATGACACAGCAGAACAGCAACAGCAGCAGCAGCAGAGTAAAAACAGATCGGTTCTGGCAGTACTCCTAGAAGACTACTTTATATCCCAGCTCCAGCTTCTTTCTCCTTTAAGGGTGATCTGGAGAAGGGAATATGGAATAAAAAGAACGTGTAGTGAGGTAGGGAAATAAGGCCCACGGGGGTGGAAAGCGAGGCACACTGGAGCTGGACTCTGTGGCAGTGGGACAACCTGGATAATAGGGTAGAAAGGAACCCAGAGGTAGAAATCCCTCTAAAATTGGATGGCAAAGGATGGATAAAGAAGATGGAGTGCAGGGTGGATAGAGGGAAGACTCTGGGAAGAAGGAAAGAAAGGAGGATGAACTGCTCCTCACACTGTTAACTCTTTTGAGTTAAAATCATTAATCATTCCTATGAAACTCCTGTAAAACTTGAAAAATAATAGTAGAGGTATCTATATACAGTTACATACATACATATACAGTGCACAGGCACTCGGAAATGAGTGGGGTAGAGCACAGGTACTTCAACTCCAACAGCTTTAATGGCAGAGTGAAGGGATTTTACCTGCCGACAATACCAGGATTGGGCCTGTGAGGTCTGTCCGGGCGGCTCCGGTCCCTCCCGTGGCTGATGGTATGCGTGATGGGCACCAGCGTCAACCTGCAGACAGTAAAAGGGTTGGTTATGTTGCTCCCTTTGGGAAAACTCAGTGGGACACTGAAGAAATGAAATTCTGAAGTTAAAATCTATTGCATCTGTGGGTCACGCTTTAATCTGCTGGGGGGCTGTGACTTCCGTGGAAGCTGTAAAGAGGGAATGAATGCAGCACCTTGTCCTCGTTCAGTTTTTAACAGCAAATCTATTCCCCTGTACAAACCAGACCCTTAAACCTTGCGCTTGACCACTGCGATGCCACTGTTTTGGGAGCAGAATTTGGGGAGCTCCTGCGGGAAACATGCATTACATTCCACAGAGAAAAACCCGGGACCCCCCCTGTGCATCGCCAGGCAGACGTTTGGCGCTGGAGCTGGTGGGCTTTATGTCCCAAATCTCGTCCCAAATCCTGGGGGCAAGAGGAGAGCTGGGAAAACAAACCCACTTCAGCACCGCAGGCGGAACAGCAGCCTGAGGAACGCAGGCAGGCGGCGGGACCCCGGGGGCTGCTCCAGAGGCGGAAAACGGCTCCGTTCTCCCCCTTTTCGCTCCTCTGTTTTGTACACGGGGGTTGTGCTGTTGCAGTGGCGA
>NW_009938104.1:0-390 GCF_000696875.1 Nestor notabilis | reverse complement strand
GGGTCCACCGCTTAGAGGTGCTCGCTCGGCTGTTTCCCTTCAGCGACCAGCGGTGTAAAAAAGAGTAGGAAACCCAAAAAAAAACCAAACCCACCCTGATTAATCTTACGAATAGCAATAATAAAGCAAGCGCAGCTACTCGCCTTGACCCGCAAGGCTGAGGGCGGTGGGGTGTGAGGAGGGGCGGGCGAGTTGCGGTTGCGGGGCGGCCCGGCGTTTACTCGCGGTGGGTCCGTTGCGCGGTGTCCGTCGTCACATGAAAGTCCCCTTTAAGTTTCCATAGAGAGGCCTCCGGGCGTCACATGATGGACATGATATAATGAAACAACGTTGTGCGGAGGGAGGGAAGCGTTCGGGGAGGCGGCGGGGAAGCGGTACCCCCCTCCCCGG
>NW_009938103.1:0-9943 GCF_000696875.1 Nestor notabilis | reverse complement strand
GACATCCCTCGATGCCGCTGGGAAAGTGGCGCCGTACGGCAGCACTGATGCCAAGTACAAGGGGCAGAACGGGGATTTCTCACCCGCCAGCGCGGTGGCAGCCAGCAGGTATGTGCACCCCTGAGCTAGCGCCTTCCTTTTCATTTGAAGGAGAGGAGGGATGGGAAGGAGAGGATAGGGATAAGTCACTGCCCTTTGGCTTATGTGGTGCCAGCAGGCTTCATCTCCTCCTGCCACCTCAGTCCAGGACCATGGATGTGGCATAGCTCCTCCCTGGTCCCAGCCATAACCATGATACCCATTGCCCTCTCCACCCTACGCCACTGAATGGAGACAAAAGGTGACAAAAGTCACCCTGCTCCACTAAATAAAAAAATATATAATTGCAATATTGAATAAACTCAAAGTGTTTCCTTGGCTTTCAGTGACCTTCCCTCTGTTTTCCCTCCAGACCTCTCCATGGCGGCTCGCAGTACAGTGGACCTACCAACACCTTCACGGTCAGGCCTGGGGCTCGGCAGCCCATCTCCTACACCTACCAGAGCGGGCACCGATAGGCTTGTCCACAGGGCTGCTCCGCCACCTTCATTTGGCTGGGAAGCAAGAAGAAGGCATCTCAGTTGGTCATCTGCTTCTCTTCGGACACCAGGGATGGTCCCAACCCAGCTGGCAAATGCACTGCTTGAAACTACTGATGGAGAAGGTGGGGAGTGAACCTTGGGACTTGGACACTTCTTGGAAGACTCTCATGGAGAGTAGTTACTACAGAGGACAGGCTGCTGTCTTGTTACGTGAGCAAACTCAGTTTTCCTTCTCCTATTTCCCCCCCCATCTGTATTGTTTTCAAAGTTGCAGACTGATAGGTCTTCTAAGAAAGCCAAAAAGTATCCTTAGTTCTCTTTAAAGAGCAGCACCACTGGAGAGATCGTTTTCAGTTAGGGTTTTTAGTTGGTTTAAATCAAAGATGCTCAGGAATAGGGAGAAACCAACTGGGAGATGTGCCTAATGGAAGCAAGCCAATGTATAACTAAATGCAGGGGAATTAAAATCAGAAGGTGAGGCCAATGGTATAGAAATTGAGTTTAGGATGTCTAGGTCCTAACTTCTTCTGTCCCCACCTCCTACAACAGCCTTAACAAATCAATTATGCCAATGCCTTAAAACCAGCTCCTGGCTTCCAGTGCCTGTCCCGCTGAGCCAGGGGCAGCTCTGGCACCAAGGTCTGAGCCCCCTTCTCCAGGGAGCAGCTTTGGGAGTATGGGCCCTTGAGTTCCTATGCCTTTTGGTCACTGTAAATGTTTCTGCTGGGGATTATTCCTCATGGAGGAGGGCTGTGAGGCCCGGATAGCAGGCCTGTAAAGCACTTTGGAGGCTTAAAATGTTGAGCAATCCTTTTGCTTTATCAGTTGGTGGGTGTCAGTGACCCACCAAGGTGCTGTGCTGGTGGTGCTTTCCTCGAGGTGTCTCTTGCCACTTCATTCCCATGTAAACTCACCTCTAAAAGCTAAGCCACAGAGTCCTTATAAACAGTTATACTTAGACTTGGCTTTAGTTTGTCTGATTTGGGGGATGAAGAAGCCTAAATCTTGGTGTGTAGAGTGTTCGGTGCTCCTGGTGAGTGGAGTGTCTGCAGTGACATACCTAAGGGAGCTGGTTTCCCCAAGTGCTTGCCTGGGTGCTGGCTGCAAGCCTGTCCCCTCTTCCTGCCAGTGCCCCCGGTGATGGTTATATCATGGGGTGGGAGATATGAGTAGCTTTAAAGAGTATAATATACTAGAGAGCGAGAAATGCAGCCTCATAATAGAACAAAGTGTTCAATACCAACTTCCTGAAACTAGAAATCTATAATCTTCCTGATAAGTAAACTTGCTGAGAATCATTGTAAGATAAGTGTAAAAACTTGTAGAGAATGTTTTCTAATCACTGACAAACTAAAAGCACTTTGAGACATTAGTCTACTTTTATGGAAAGCACTTTCTATTTTCGATACTATCAATATCATTAGTACCACTCCAGCTAATTCTGCATTGCACACTCCTGCGTCTGTGTGCATGGAAGCAGATTTTGCTCTACAATTCAACTCCAGAATTCAGATACATTTTCCTTCAGGGTGGAATTGTCAAAAGAGTTCTCTCGATATTAATGTCACGTTGTTGACGTTCTATGTTTTATGTTATTTCCAACTTTACCTAATAATTGATCAGCTGTTTCAAGTATTGCAGCAGCCTCCAAGTATTCTAAACTATACTTTGCTGTGAATAAAATGAAAATGCAAATACCACAATGGGTCTAATAGCTAATTCAAATGGCATTTTTATGCCAGTAAATCGCAGAGACTTGGAAGATTTCAGACATGCTCACCCCAGCCAGTATTGAAACAACACATTTTAAATATCTGGGTGTTGGTCTTTAACAAATGCTTATGAACAAAAGTGACTATGGAGTAACACTATGGGTATTTAGGTGTGCCAGTGTCATGTAGAATAGCCCTCCCCCTTAAAACACGCAAGTTTCTCCATGCGAGGAGTATCTGGGGGATTCTTATTATGGAAGTGAAGCCATGACCAAGTTTGAGTGGCTTTGGGGTCACGGTTTAGTATTGGATGAAGTTTAACTTGAAATAAACCAAAGCCGCCTTTCTGCTAATATTGCAACCTGATTGTTTTCTCCTTCCTGATATTTTTTTGGCAAACTACTGTGTTATAACTGCAAATGAATTCTCAAAAGCAGTTTTAAATGTAAAGGTTTGTTGGAGACTCCAGCATCCAACAGTGACTTTGCCCAGAAATGGAGGGTGGCTGTATGAGCAATTTTCCCCCATCAAGAACTCTCCTAAATTTGAGTGTATCCCCAATACAAAAGCATTTTCTTTTTAGGGCAAAATGTGAAACTCCACTGGTGTCACTTGCTTTGAATTTCACATTTACTATTTCACCCAGACATGCAATTCCTATGTAGTTGTAATATGGTGTTATATAGTGTGGAGTGTCTTGTTTCTAGCGATGTTTATTTGTTTATATTTAATACTAGAAGCATGATAATGTCAGTCAGTTTTATGAAATAGCCATCACTCATTCCCATGCTGGGAATGCACAGTGGACTAAGCTGTAAGTAAACCAGGTAGGACCATGCTCACAGTTGTAAAACTGGTTAGCATGCAAGCTTTAAGCAGTGAAACTCTTCTATTCTTTAAACACTTTGGGCTCTCCCTGCTCCTTTTGAATGCATTAAGCAAAACCCTCAGATTGCAGCAACAACCAGACGTTTATGCTGGGGCCATTGGGAACTGTTTGGGTTACAAAGAAATCACTGTCAGAGCTGTTGGCAGCCAGAGCACTTACGGATGGAGCTAAATCCATACTGAAGAGCGAGGACCTCTCAGCTGCTGGGATGGGAAGAGCTCCCTCTTCCTTTGTCAGGTAACTGTGTCAGGACAGCACATATTCCTGCTGCTGCTCCTCCTCAGCTCTGTTTTACTATATAAATTTAGCAATAGAAGAGGAAGAAACTAAGGGGGGTAGTAATGGAGCAAAGCAACCAACCTTTATACCCAAGTTTGAAGCCTGGCAATGGCATTACTCTCACTTAAACCCTCCCTGATGCAGTTTGGTCATTCAAGTCGTGATACAACTTAAATTACCCCCTGCAGCTGCTTCCTCAAAAGTACCTACTAATGTAGTGCAACTGAGAGCTTTACTTGTAAAGTGTTGAACAAAGTCTCTTATTTATGAGTGCCATTGAACACCAACTTTCTTGCATTAAATATGTCTGGACGTATTGTTTTATGATGTGTGGTCTGACTTCTTTTAGTATTACTTAAGTGGTCCGTCTGCTGTAAGATTGTGATCTTTTGCATGGAAGATTAAAAGGACAGGGAAATGTAGCTCAAACCGGCCTCAGCAACACTCTGAATTTCAGCTTATGTAGGGCTGCGTCCAATTTCTACTCACCAGTTGCTGATATAAACCCTGTGGCAATTTGAAGTGTTTTTTTAGAAGCCCAGTCAAGGTGTGAACAGGCGCCAAGCCCTAACTGCCCCATCAGTGCAGAACCACCCCTCACATCCAGCTGGTTAGGCAGGCTGGCAGAGGAGCTTGTGCAGTTCAGCCTGTGCTGCTTCTATAAATAGTTCTTGGGTTGGGGCTTTTCCTTAGGAATGAAACTCACATACTTATTTGCAAGTCCTAACTAGAATGTTGTACTTCAAATTGAAAACGTGGTGTGAGCAATGCAAGCAGCAACATAAAAGGCAGGCTTGTCTTGAGTGGCTTATTCCCTCCGCTCCTCAAAATTACAGCTATTTGCATGCTCTTTCATCCAGCTCTGGCTACAGAACCACGTTCTTCATGGGAGAAGCGTGCAATGCTTATCTTGAAGCTTTTACTCTAGCCCCAGTGTATTTACACAAGTGTCCCCAAAGCTGAACAGTGTGTAGTACAGACACAGGGTGGGAATACCACAAACCCCAGAGAATTCGCTCCATTCCTTAGCTACGAAGTCAACAGGTATTGATGTGGTACTGCTGGCGGTTGTGTCACACTGCCTGCATGCAGGTGTGACTGTCCAACACAGCCTTGCTAGCAACAGGACAGCTAGGAGCCAAGCTAAGATAACACGAGTGACTCCTAGATACACTGTCATTCTTCTGGGCTTCTTATGATGGCAAAACCCCACAAGTGTAAGTGGTAAAGCCCAAGAAATAGATAGTCTTTAAAGAAATGTGCAATTTTGGGGGGGATGCTGCTGCCCTCCTGTGGCAGAACATAAAGCTTCACCCAAAGATTTGACAGATGCATTTATGTATCTATTTTGTGCTGCTAGAAGTTTTTAAGCCATTGTAAATACAGGAATCATTTATCAGTGATGTCCTATTGTCCATATAGGCTTCACTGGCCACCATTATGCTTTTTGCTCTGGACTGTTGTGTTTTGCTCACAGGGCGGCAATGAAAGGAACTTAACGTGGTTTAATACTTGACAGCTGAAGCTTTGCTTTTTAGCTATGCTCAATGGAAAACCTACCCCAAGAAAAGCTTCCTGAAAACAAGCAGGACTTCCAGCCTGCCTCGCCCTAGTGCTGAAGAATCATAGTACCCTGGCATTAAACAGTGACATGGTGTATGTTTATTTAAGAACAGTTTTAATTTCAGGAACTGAAATCATAACTTTGACTGTGTGCATGATCTCAGCTGGTTCTTCAATACTACAGAAGTGGCCTGAAGAAGCTTATACCCAGTTACAAATGAAAACTATGACTGATTTAAAAACCATCTTCCACTTTTTCCCCCAGACAACGTTTTCACAAGCAGCACAAGACCTGTTCCAGTTCTCAGCACACCATCGGAGGTCCACAACAGGTAACAGTTTTGGTTGTACTTTAGAGGAAATCTGTCAGTTTTTAGCAAAGCCTTTGTGCCTTTTCCATACACTGTTCTAGATCAGGAAGTTTGCTCTGTAAACACCTGTATGATGTGGGACTTAAAAAAGCAGCAAATATGGTTAGAGAGTTGAGAAAGTATAGAGCCTGGGAAAGCTTAGTCTGTCTCAAAGTTAAGCCTATGTTTATGCAGGGTTAAGCCCAGTGGAAATGGTGCGTGTTAGTGTTGCTATTGTGCTAAAGAAAGAGGAGTAGCATTCATTCCAATGGGATTTTTTGTTTCATTAGTCAGGACCTGCTTTATTCTGTCTAGGAAATACCTGGCCAGACCAAGCCGTATCTAGAGCAGTGGCAACGCATGCAGAGCAATGATTTGTTTTTCAGTTAAATATATTCCAGGGCAACAGTTTAGTTTGTTTGAAAAGTATGTCTCATACTACAAAAAACACCTCTAAGGATTCTGTGGAGTCTGTTTTGGTGATTATGGGAATGCTTGGTCCCCTCAGTCACCGGCACAAGGAGTCACTCATCGTAAGTGTGTTAAGAGTATCACTTATCACTAAGCAGAGCCAGTTTATAGGAGCAAGCAAATGAAAACTGAAGTCATTAGTCCAGTTTTTCCCTTACATCAACTTTTGTTCACAGGTCTTATCTGTAAGTTGTCTTCAGCACAGAGGAGATGAAACATGGTGTCAAACAGCATTAGCAATTACCTTCTCTTGGCTTTCAGCATGCTACAATAATGGCCCTTGGAGCTGCCTCAGCTGCTAAGCCAATGTCGACCATCACAGGTCCCAGTATTTCATCATGTCATGCACTGTCACAGAGGTGTGTAATTACACCTGGGGTTCTTAAACAGCATACACAACCATACACCAAGCACTGGTATTCCGATACCTGCGTTTAAACAGTGCTCACCACAGGATCCACACTAGCAGATACTGATGACCAACCTCTAAAACACATGCTGCGTTAAGGACAAGTGTCTTTCAATGCCAACACATCTTTCCATTGAATTGGAAAACTTGATTTACATAGCAAAGGACTGTGCTCAAGGGTGAGGCTCTTGCCCTTGTTTTTCATCTCCCCCCACTATTTCCATAAATTCCATGGATAGTTTGGAGAACTGAGGGAGGAATTGAGAGTCTCTTTGTTTTGAATTATACCCAATTCCCAAGTCTCCTCTGTGCCTGAAGTCAATTTTTTTCTGGGTAAAATACTGAAGTCTCATCACACGCGAGCTCCTGAGGAGAGGGTAAAGCTTGGCTTGTAGCTATCTTATGCCTAATTCAAAATTACTACAGGAACCTTCTTAGTCACAAGCTTCAAGGCAGACAACAGACCATACCCTGAACTCCAGTTCACACACCCCCTTGACTTCAGCAGAATCAAAGTAGTGCCAGGAAGGAATTTGGACCATAGGTTTATAAAACTATTCTTTTACACAGTTGACTCCAGAAGCTTCACCAGTTGGTATGGGGACAGTGTGATGTAAAACCTGATGATCCCATCCAACTGTAGTGAGCAAGGCATTGTCTGAAGGAGACCACGATAAGCCTTTCACAAAGTCTTGATGAGAACGGTTTCTGAACCTGGAAAACATGAACACTCCATCAGCCATAAAGCATTGTCACTAAGAGGTTTAGGGGCTTGTGCAGTGCCTAACTGCTAGTTTGGTAGGATGATGCTCCCCTATTTAAGGAGTATTTTCATCTTCCACCCAGCATATGCATAAATAATTAACTTAAGGAGAAGTTACCGAGACAAATAGCCGCAGTAATGAATAACTTCTGTCTAGTACTTACACCTCTGAGAGGTCTGAGTCGAGAACAGCTACTGAACAGTCTTCACTGATTGAAGCCAGTAAGGGTGAACTAGAGGAGAGAGATGAGACCAGTGTTAGAACAAGCAAATACAAGAAAGCTTCTTAGGGATAGACTTGTGAAGAGCACACTACTTAGGGTGCTAAATCTTACAAAGTCTCTTCATCATCACATGGCAAGTTGTCAGCACACTAAGCAAGAATATTAGCATCAGAAAGCAAGTAATCCTTCAAGCAGTGGTGACTGTAATTAGAAAGATGCCCAGGGTGAGTGGGTCAGTAATTCTGACTGCTGCAGAAGTGTTCTCATGTATGTTGACACTGGTCTTTTCAAAAGCCAAGAACGCTGTTTGGTTACTTTGTTCTTCACTATTGATTTCTCAATAGAAAGACAAAAGCTAGTGCTCCCATAGGTTTTAATCTAAAAACAAACAAGGCTCTCAAGTCTATGCAGTCACACATTCTATGCCAGTATATCAGACTGTACCTATGTGTAGAAAACGCAAACCCTGTGATATTTCGGGCATGCACAGTGGAGCTGAGGGCAGAATCAGGATTCTTTGTGTCTACTAGTGCAACTGTTCCATTTTCATCACCTTCAAGAGAGGAAAAGAGAACGAAGTTATTAGCAAAATTGTCATGTGGAAAGAAAGCCCTTGATTTGTCTGGTGAAAGTCAAATAAGATCACTTCTTACCCAGAGCAAAGATGTCACTTTTGTGTGGATGCCACATGACTGAGGTAGGGAGGTGATTACAGGCACTGCAAACTGAGAGGAAATAAATTGGGATGAGTGTGAAAAGAGCCAATACAAAGATATTCCTACACTATCTCATTTAGCACTGCTACCGCACTAAGACAAATATACTTTAAAGCTTACTGCACTTCTGTGGTGTTAGATCTCCTTAGGTTCTAATAGGCTTTTCTACACAAATGTCAGATTGCAAGATTTGAAGTTAGACATAGTGAAGTCAGGCATGAAATGACTTATTTCTTCTAACAAAAACTCATACACAAAGCAGTGGCTGCGTACAGAAACATACCAATTCGAGTAGCTGGTTTGGGGCATCTGGTGTCCCAGAGTAAAGTTCTGCTGTCCTATAAATCCAAAGTGAATGAGAAAGTTTTTACAACCTCTTTGTGGCAGGGGGGAGGCATAAACTCAGATTCACTGCAGAACTGCTACTGACCCACGTTCCAAACCACACCACCTCTTCCTTTGTGTTAAAAGGATGCTGCCATTAACTGTATGTTAGCTCCTTCAGTCATCCCCAGGAGCTCCCATATTTTAATATAAACCTGTAGAAATCAGCTTGATGAGCTGATTGCCAACTCATTGAGTAGAACACTGAAATGACACAGGTATGCAGCTTGTAACACAATAGGTGGTTTCTCGGGAAGTGCATTTAACTGTACCTAACTGAAGTTAAATCTTACTTTTACCAGGTAGACTTAGACAGAGAGTGAGCTTTACCTCAGCACAGGACAGGAACATGGTGTCCTTACCAGGACAGGACGCCACACATGTCACCGCATCGGAGTGAGCTACCAAAACCACAAAAGAATAAAGAGCCTCAAAGATTGCATCCAGCTTTCCCACATACTCCCAAGGACCTCTGAAGGCACAGCAGTACGATAAAGAACAGTTCATACCTAAACACAGGGTAACTTCTGCTCAGCAACAGCCAAGTGCTTCCTACCAAACTGACGAGCTGCCAAATCCCACCTGAGCTGCTACAGCAGGGTCCCTGTAAGCTACGTAAGCTTGAGGAAGCCCCCTCAGACAAAAGGTGAGTTTGAAAGTAGGGAGAGGATCAAACAAAGCACAGTTTTCTCTGCTGTCACTAGACAGCACAATACCACTTCCTCAGAGATCAGCATCTGGAATGAGCTATTCAAACTAAATACAGGTTAGATCACACCCCATCATAAGCAGGTGGAAGAAAGATTTTGGTACAGAACAAATATTGTAAAATATGCTTAGAGATGCAAAGCAAACTAAGCCTTACAGTGTTCATTCTATGGGGAAAACGAACAACAGAGGAAGAAATAAAGCTGTGCCAGAGACGTCACAGACTGGCAAACATTAGATCACAGCCCCAAGTGAGGTTTGGCAGGTGGGAGACAGCAGGAGGAAGCTCAGCCTGCAGTGACCAGCGTGATGGGGCCAGCGCGGCACTCACCTCTGTAGGAGTGCAGCACCGTCTGCTGCGGGAGGTCCCAGACCTTCACGCTGTGGACAAGAGCAAGTGGTAAGCACCCAGCACTGGCCCCTGGCACAGGGCAGGCGGGCTGGGGACACTCACCAGAAGTCCCTGCCACCGCTGACAACCTGGGTGCTGTTGGCCAGGACGGCCACCGTCATAACGATGTCATCGTGCTCGTATTTACAGAACTTGTTGACGATGAGGGTTTCCTTCTCATCCAGCTCCCAGAGCTCCACGGCGCCTATGGCGAGGTACCCCCATCAGCGAGAGGGGAACCACCTCAGCTTGGGGGGGGTGGGTCCCACGGGGATCCCTGTTGCTTACCGGATGCGGAGGCCCCCAGGATGCCCCTGTCAGCCACCCAGCACAGGTCGGCGACACCCGCTTCCGTCTGGACGCCAGCGGTGCAGAAACCCTCGCTGGGGGCACGGCGCGGGTCGGCGAACACCCAGAGGGAGCCGGCCCAGCAGCGCCCGTTCAGTCCCGAGGCGCCCAGTAACAGGGCCCCGTCTGGAGGAGAGGCAAAAGACGTGAGAAAG
>NW_009938102.1:1168-9944 GCF_000696875.1 Nestor notabilis | reverse complement strand
AATAATAAAATAAAATTTAAAAAAAAATAAATAAATAAATAAATCAACCAACAGAGAAGTTTCCATCTGAATATTTTTTTCTAACACTGTCCCCCACCAGGAAACCCTCATCCAATTTTCTTCTCTTAGAAGTGGGTACTAGTTTTTACCCTCAAGTTACTCCTTTTTAGTAAATGTGTTTTGTAAAAGTTACAACGCATGCAATGGCATTTTTACAGTCTTAGAACAACTGATTGTAACAATGAGCTTATGCAAGAATGCTTCGTCTTCCACCAGGGAATTATTTTCTGCCATCAAATAACATGTAACAAATGATTTTTTCAGACATGCAAAAAACACCCACTAACTTTAATGGGATCGTGAGGTCAAGCTCTCCTAGGTGCTGGAGGGCCCTGTGGGAAGATGCTGCCTTCTCTGCATTAAAAGGGAAGTAGAAGAGGCTTCACCTATTTCAATCAGCCAGAAAAGAGAAGGAAGCAGCTGCAGAAGAACCGTGTTCAGGAGAGAAGATATTTGACTGTCCTGAATTCAAGTGACCAACCCCAGGCAGGCATGTTCAGGGGCAGAGAGCACAGGGCAGAGCCAAATCTGCAAGGTGACTTTTATAGAAAATCAACAGGAAGATATCTTTTGCATGGAGGAGTATCACCTGCCCCACTCTGGCCAAACAGGGAGCTTGCATGAGCAGCAACCAGGACAAGACTGGTCCTCCTGACCTCAAGACTTCATGCACACCCAGAAAAAAAAATAAAAATTATTATTTTGTCATTTTACTGAGGAGGTTTTGTTCGGAATTGGGGGCAGACACGTTTATTGCTAGAAGACTATAATCAACTGTTAATTTTGGTGAGGAGACCTTTTATGGGCTACGATGTCTAAATGAGAACCAGTAGTGTTCTGCGAAGAATAACTCTTTATAAATAATTGAAAACTAGTGTGACGGCTGAGACCTTGCTGCTAATTACACAAACTGAACTGGGTTATTTTGGGATTGTTTAATGCAAGAAAGATAAATTTAAGTCTGAAAATAGCTGCAGGTTCAACCTAGATTTTGAGAGACAGATTCATCTTCTCATTGCTAATTAACTGGAAGCGGGGTATTTCTTACCTGCACATTATTTCATGCGTGAGCAGAACTCGGCACATTTCTGGGTTCTTGTCTTGGCCTTCATATACTATTGCCTAGAAACAAAACACATTTTTAGCTGTGCATCATGTTGGGTTTGGAGAAAATAAAAACATATTGTAGTAACCAAAGGCACAGCCCGGAGTTGTGAGCCAAGCTGCAGGCTAAACAGACAGCGTCTCCACCGAACCTGCTCCGAGACTTGCAGTGGGAATACAACACAATCCGAGTACAGCTAAATTCCCTCCTCTCTGTAGCACATCTCTCAAGCGGTGTGTGTAGGATGGGGTTTTTTAGTAGTCAAGACAACCACAATTTTCTTTTCAATTCAGAATAAAATATAAACCTAATAGCATTAAAAGAAAAGAAAAGGGGGGGGGGGCGAAGTAACGCTGGGTGTACTTTAGGTCCTCTTCATTAAAAAAGAAATAAAAATAAGGACAGAAAAGAGAGAGCTCATGTATTTTTAATTACAAAAGCTGCATAGCCCAAGCATTTTCCTGGTAGCTCCTGAGAAAGCGCCTGGGCCTGATTCTCCCCTTGAACCTCATGATCCACTTCTTCCCAGAGAGCGGCTCTGGAGTTACAGGGATATAAATAAGTGAAAAGCAGGCCCTACCAGAGTAGAGGATACCAAAACAAACAGATGATCAACCAGCTTGAGAAATTTGACTCTGAGACAGCACAGGAAGAATCCTTCAAGTTAAAACTGTGGAAAGACAGTGCATTCGCATTGCAGGAAGAGTTTGTATTTGCAGTGCTCCCAGCAGCAGAACCAGCAGTGACGGTGAGGGATCGGCATTACACGCTAACTGGGTTAATACTCACAGCCCACCTCGTACAGAGTTTCCATCTGATCATGACAGAGTGATGTTTTCTAACTACCCCTGATCCCAGGCACCAGCCCCCCAGCAGTAAAACAAGAGTGAAAAGAAGCTGCCAATGCAACAACATCTTTTGATAGCACTCAAGTTCCTAAATCTTTTAGGATGCCACTCCAGAGCTGGGATCAATGGTTAGAGCCCCAGACTTGGAAGGATGACCACCCCTGCATCTGACCATCAGCATCAGCCTTAAAAAGAAGAAATTGGGGAACAAACTCTGCAAATAAAATGACATCTGATACGGGTCTGCCTAAAGCTAACAATAAACTATATATTGAAAATAAAACCCAAAAGTATGCTATGTGGATGAAATACATTTTATGGAATGAGACTACTTTGAAATGGAAGTGTGGAAAGTACTGAGAAAAAATAAATCTTATTTATATAATATATGCTGGAGTAACATCATACGAACTGCTTTCCCAGTCCTTATAACTCACCAAGAGGAAGAGGTGTTGTACCTGCAAAGGGGGTACAGACCTCATGGCATACAAATCTGGGGAAGCATGAGCTGATTCTTGACACCCTTTTAACAGTAACATGCAATATTAATATTATGCATTATAAAATTATTTAATGATACCACCAAAAAAAAAAAATAAAAAAAAAAAAACAGGAATGGGGCTGTATTATCTTTGCTAGTTCCAATTTTTTCATTTCTGTTTTGCTATGCCCATGCTCCTAAAACCTGAGAGCCAGTGGGTTTTTTTGCTGATAATGTAGAACAGAGTCCACCGGTGTCATTGCAGCTAATGGGTACAGAGTCTTACTCAGCTTCTACCTCCTCATTCCCACCAGTGAGGTACAAATCCTGTGAACCCAGCACCCATATGAAAGGCACATGAAAATTGTCACAGGATACATGCAAAGTCACTGCAGCACAGACACCAGCAAACCCCCCTGACCCCAGCTGGGACCCCATGTCCCTGCTTGGTTGCTGGCCCATGCCTTGAGGTACTTCTGCGCCCAAGACAGCTACAGATATTTTGCAAGACGCATTGGAAGATGGCACTACAGTCATCCATGTGCTACAACAGAGGTGGGACAAATTCTGAAGATCCTTAGTTCGTGCATTAAAGGGGAAAATGGGGAGAAGTGTCTTCAACCAAAACCAGGGAATCAAAGAAACCAGCTGACACTTGATGGGATTGGGCAGCGGAGGCACTGCGAACGCTCCAGAAAACCCCAAAATCAGGTTCCACTGGGCAGTAGGACAGGCCAGGCATGGGGGAAGCTCATGGCACTTTTTGGACTTAATCAATAATTAAAGAATAATCTGTCTCTGAGAGTGCAGAGCATGCAGGTAAAGAGCAGATCTACCCCTGAGGCCATTAGTGGAGACAAACACCTCCAGTGCCCATTCATCTCTAGACAATCACAGCATGAACACTGCCTCAGAGAGGACTGCTGAACTTGGCTCATTCTTCTTAAGACTTTCAAATAATAAAATAAATTTACCCACTATGGGTTATCTTGTTGCCAGTGAAGCCAAGGAAGCACTAGAAATGACAAACCAGAACACAGCATTTACTTTCCTTTTTTCCCCCTCCCCTCTCTCTTCCTGCTGCTATGCTTACTTAACCTCCAGGTACCCGCTTAAATAACGCAACTAAATAGCAATAATGAACGGGCAGAGTCAACACTGTGGTACATAATCACCTTGTCTGTTGTGTTTAGCATCAGTGATCCCTTTCTTTGCGTGCATGACATTCTTCTGCCTTCCTCTAACGTTAAGGATTTGCTTTCCACTTTATTTGCATTTAATTACCAATGTTGCACCCATCCACATTGTGTTTTCTCCGCATTAAGCACAGATACTCCTGCATACCCTATTCCCGACAGAATTCCTAGGAAATTCTACAAAGCAGGAAGAATTACTGAGTTCATTTCTGAGCACCTCATCCCCGATTCCCATTCCTATGTCCTAATTTACTTGTGCGAACGGGTGTGTAAAGCGCCAGCTGTTTACTTCCATGAATGGCTGCCCGAGAGCACTGAAGATACTCTGCCCTCTTGCAAACTGCGCTGCTCTAAAGCATTAATTCTACAATTAGTTTCAAAAAGGAAACAGGAACTGCTAAAGTTTCAGATCGTTATAGCTGCCAGGAGTATTTTTACAGGAAGGGTCTACAATGTTACTGTTGTGAAGATTTTTTAACTGTAAACTCCGAAAAGCTACTCTATTTTAAAATATATGTATTACTATTATTGTTATTTTTTAAAGTTCAGGCTATAAAATGGGCTGATTGCAGCGGGATTCCTTGTCGCGCTGACATCGTCGTGATTTTGTCAAATAGGGATCACATTAATGAGAGATAAAGTGAAAGTTACAGTGTATAAACTTAGACCACAGCAGAGCTAAAAATAAGCCTGCAAATACACACCAGCGTCGCACAACAAAACACCAGCAAAGGAAATGCAAGATATAGACTTCGTTTTTTTCTTTTTGTTTACTTTGTGTAGTTTAACTCAATGTTGTTTCATAAGTGGTTCAAAATAGCTTTTCTTCTCCTGAACAACTTAAATATTTCCCCACAAAATTCATCCTCCATTTTGGTAAGCCATTACTCCCCCAAGTAACCTTTCTACAAGAAGCCCCAGCAAGTAACAATCACTCAGAGTTAAAAAATCAGGCCCCAAAAAATTAGCTTCAAAATATAAGGCTTCCTCACTTCCACTTAAATAAAGCTGCATGAAAAGTTAAATCAAATGCAATTCACTGCTTGACAGCAAATAAAAATACTAAACCGAGCCCACCGCAGTCACTTCTAGATGACAAGTGCGTCCAACAATTTGCCTAAACTTTTCAGCGATGGAGTTCATTAAAAAAATATAATAAAATGAAATAAAAAGAAGGGGGAATAATATAAAAGTCAAGACTACAGTTCTCATTTAAGCCACTTTCTCCCCAGTAAAGATGGCAGGATAGAGCAATAAAAGAGTTGATGAATAAGTTGGAAAAATATAAAGTCAGATTTTGTCCTTAACTATTCCTGACTAAATCCAGATTTATGCTGATACAAGTGAGGGCAGGATCGTCTCATGGTGTCAGTTTGCCAGTCAAGCAATCCTGCTTTCCGAACTGGACGAAAAACAATCTTGAAGGAATGAGATCATGGTCATTATATTGTTCAGTTATGGCCTTGATTTTAAAAGAGAAGGAGAGAAATCACCAACATGCACCAAAATCCACTTGCTTTCAAATTCCTCATCTGTTTCACAAAAAAAACCCCTATCTCCATTATTGAAATAAAGGAGAAAGAAAAACTTGTTAAATGAGGGTCCTTTCAAAAACAGAACTAGAATGATTTGGAATGACGTATACAGCCATACACACAGAGAGAAAATAAAATCCTGGCCCCACCGAATTCAATAGGAGCTTTGCAATTGACTTCAGATGGGCCAGAATTTCACCCAGAGAGGATTAGATTTGTATCCGTTATATATCTACGCAGAAAATACTGTGAATTACATTTATTTGGCTTTGAATACTTAACCCTTAGTCACCCGAGTTTTTACCCTTTCCCCAGGCAGAATTTCAACTCATCCCAGTGAGGTTTATCCCAGAGAAGTAGCACAGCACTAGGTCCCGGGGCGAGGATGGTTTGTTCTTGCTGTCTCTCTCAGTGCACAATTGAGAAGCATCTAATTATTTTATGCAGGCTCCCTCTGCCTTTGATACACAGACTGCTTATCGACGTATTCACACAAATTAAATAAATTTATCTCTCCTAATATGTTCATTTTTAATGGTTTTCAAACATTCACATGGAAACAGCTCTAGCGTAAATATCCCAGAACAAATGGCTGTATATTATACAGGAGGGAGCAGTTGGGCTGCCAGACTGGGAATGCACCAGGCCATCTGGCTCAGGCAGTCTCTCCAAAATCCTCAGCTTTGTTTTCACCCTCAGACTCCAAACAACACATTTTCCACTGTGATGAGTTTACATTTTCCCAAACGCAGGTCCTGATCATGCATGCAAATTCCAAACTTCTCCATTCCTCTCTGTACAAGAAAATTAAAATCACCTGCGCTTCTGACATCTCACCAAAGGCACAAGAAAGCTGCTAAAATCTGGCAGCAGTGTAAACTTTCCCCGGCACAGGGGTTAGGTTTTGTTTTATGTTTGTGTGAATTTTCTCTGAGTGTGCTGAGGTTCCTCTGAACTTATTGATAACATTTTTTTTTCCCATGCATGTAGCTGCCAGAGAAGGGCCGTGCTATGCACAGAATAGAGAGCTGATCAAATGTATGCAGACATCAGAGAATGATAGAGAAGTCAACAGAAAAACCATTTGCATCCAGAGTTAAAGTACTGGGGAAAAAAGCAAAATATAAACAGAGTCGAACTCTGAAGGAAGGATTTTTGACTCATGAGGACTCTCAGCAATAGACAATAGCTATCATGCAAAACTTATGATTTTTAAGATGCCTGAGCCATATTAGCATCCGTTATATCTTATGGATGAGAACGGCTGAAGAAAAAATGGGTGGGGAACAAGTATTGCAGATTTATTTCCTCCATCTTTCCTAATAGCGAAATATATCAACTTTATGAAAATACAGCTGAAGAAATAGAAGGCATCTCTTCTCCGTAAATACATTAAAAATCCTTAGACTGGCCTAAAACCTCCGTTTTTATTAGAGCAGACATATTTCACGTTTTGCAGGCAATTCCAAAATGCATCATTGTTAGAGCCAGACCTACTGCGGTAAGAGCTGCAGCTTTACGGAAAGCAACAGCTATAAAGTTTGGGATCCTACAGGGTTTTGAGCGTATTAGGAATGTGATCCCAACATAAAATGAGGTGCCAAGATAACATAAAAGAAAATGTAATTAAGCCAGTATTGACGCCGAATGTTGTTGCTGTAACTGAAAAGAACTTCTCCGCAACAGTAACGATTTGTGCGGAGTATTTACAAATGTTAAATGATAGGGACACATTCTGGAAATGTAGCGAGACCCCCGAAAGACATGGAATTCCCGTCTCAACCAACACTGCTCTGGGGCCACCACCAAAGGCTAAGTATGTTATCCCAAATATAACTTAAAATAATGCAAATTGAGACCAATCCTCCTGGGTTTCCAATTCGGAAGTCCCACAGCCCAGGCCACCACGGAGCGGGTGTGTGGCGAGAGCTCATGTTTTAGGGCAGCACACACGAAATTCACACCTACAGCCCAGGTCTGCCCTGGGATGTGGTTCACAACACAATTCTTGGTCCCTTCAGTTATGCCCCTCTCCAGCCTCACTTCCCACACCACATCACCGCTGATGGAGTATAGACACACACGCACAAGGACACATACATCCCTGTGCTCCACCTATGAAAGAACTCTCACCATGAGTTTCTTAGTTGGGTACAGCCACACAAACAAATCCCACTTATTCAGTCCAGGAACATCTATACATACACAGCATCCAACACAGCAAATGCCTGCCTATCTACCTGCAGATATAATGCATGCTGTTAATGGGACATTTATGTAAGATCTGTGAGTAGCAATCCTACATACAGAAATCTGGGTCTGATTTGCAGGATGGATTTTATTTTATCTTACCTAACTTAATAATCCACGATACAAAACCTTGCAATTTATAACTGTGAGACAAAGAGAATACATTTAAACCTGATGTGTCCGTATTTAAAAAAAAATACACATTTAATGTGAAGAGCCACAGATACTTTCCTGTAGGATCTGGGGAACCTAACTCACCAAGCTATGCTTCTGTGGGATTTTTAATTTGCCACCAGAAACCTCAGAGTAGCTGTAATTTCAGTCTGGGTATTCACAATTATTGAGTGTGTGAATGTGCATGTGAGAGTATCGAGAAGATACTTGCCAGCTGAAACATGTACGCTTCTGCAACAGTTTCATTTAAAAGTAATCATTTCATTATCCAGTTTGTTCTGAGCGTCATGCATTAGAATACTACACCTTCAAGTAGACTGACAATACATTTAACTTTCATTAAAAATTAAAGAATTTTCAGACAGTCTTTGCAATATTTAATTACAGTTTGATGATTTGAAAGTTACTCGAGATCTTCTGTATAATTCACTGTCGTGAACTATAAATGATATATTCAACATTTGGGTGAGCTTCTCTAGTGTTGTTATTCACTTCCTAATAAGCATTCAGCCACCAAAGTGGTCCCAACTCAGAAATAATTTCACTTTTTAAAAGGAAGAGTTAAAAAAGAAGAAGAGGGAGAATTCAGACCCCAGCCCCCCGGAAAAATTAGGAGCGGCACATGCCACAGTTTTGACATGACAATGCCTTATTTTTCACAAGCAATTATAGTCCTGCCTAAAGAAATTATATACATGAAATTACTACGTAAGCAAGTATGTTTGTGTCTAAAATAGCCCTTCACTCCCCGTTTTCTAACCTAAGTTCAGAGAGCTTTTGTTCATAAATACTTCCTTCTCAACCCCATTGCACTTTCCCCAAAATCTGTAATTTTCACTAACTTTGTTTTTCTAAGACTTCCTGAAATCAGACAGATTTTTTTTTTCCCTCTTTCTTCATTGTGAACGTGCTTTAAAGCTATATGGTAGGTTTTACAAATAAACTGTATCTTGGGGGGGGGGTGGGGTTCCCCTTTCTTTTCAAAGACCCTCTGATGACTTGATAATAATGAGGGACCAAGAGGTCAAACAGTGCCTTAGGATGAAATCTTCATATGCAAGATGTCTTTGTTAAGAAAATTATTTTGAATCCTCTGCTCTACATTAGTTCAGGGCTCTGTTTTCAGC
>NW_009938102.1:674-1157 GCF_000696875.1 Nestor notabilis | reverse complement strand
GGATTATGAGCAGAGGCTTTTGCATTTCCGTAACGATAGGACAGCTATTTTGAGATAATATTTATTGATAGTCTCTCTTGTATGAAATACCTAAGCTCCAAAAGGACCAGGAGTTCATATAGCAGGAAGATTTTGTTACTTTTTGCACAAATTAACTATTTTGTGCCTGAAAAACAAGGAATGGCAGCAAATGCTTTCCAAGATTTGTTATGAAGAAGGGTATGTTGTTGCTGTTTTAATTCCTACAGGGAATGCGCTGTGTTTGGAAGTGTGCGGTTTAGCAGACTTAAGGCACATAGCGGATTGTCTAGTAAAATTCATCCAAGTTCCTTTTTTCCTTTTTTTTTTTTTGTTTTGTTTTTACTGTTGAAAGACAGTCTTCAATAGCAGGAAAAGATGTTTTGGGACCATCAAAGAGAGTTTTCTAAAACAACTTAGCCCTTAGAGCTTTATGTTTTGCTGTAGAAAAGAAATACAAGCCAA
>NW_009938102.1:0-660 GCF_000696875.1 Nestor notabilis | reverse complement strand
CTACAGACAACAGACAGGGACTGACTCTTCCTATCGGTACAGAAAAAGATGGATGTTTTTTCCTAAATAAAATCTAAGAATTTTCTTTAACAAGTAAAACAGATTAGGAGGGGAAAAAATATATCTTAAGAATTAAATGGCTTAAGAGCGATCCCAACTATTTAAGAGAAACGGAAGAGAAAAATGTTCTGACAGGAGCAGAAGAAAACGCTGGGGTACCAATGTTTTTTTAAAAAGGGGAATCGATTTGTTCGGAGAGTCCCCTTGTAAAAATGCTGTTTTCATACAGGAAAGTATATTGTACAGGTAGGCATACGCCGGGAGCAAAGCTACGGAGAAACTTACAACTAAGGGTAACCCACTGTCGGAGTCTGCCGCCCCGCAGCCCGACACGCGTTTCGGGGGGGCTGTTCCGACACGTGAACGTGCCCCGATCTGATCCCTCTTTTCACTCAGGGCCCGGCGGCGCCGCTAAGACAGTACGGATGGACGGACAGACAGACGGACGGAGTAACGGAGGCCCCGCGCCCGGACAGTGGCTGGCGCTGACGGCGCTCGGTGCGCTGGGGGAGCCCGGAGGTTAATGCTTATTAATTAAGCGCTAAACTCGGCCCCAGCCCTGACAAGGGAGGCTGGAGCATCGCCTGTATTCTTCGGAGC
>NW_009938101.1:29248-35016 GCF_000696875.1 Nestor notabilis | reverse complement strand
TCGTCCTCTGCCCTGCAAGAAGCAGTGATGTGAGTTTCAGTTTTACTTTTATCATTGGTTGAACGTTTTTGTACGTAATATCAAAACTAAACCAAACCACGCAACTGCTTTACACACCCGGGCTGTGGTTCTTATTCTGAACCAAGATAGGTGATGATTCCCCCCCTTCTCGCCGTTCCGTGCTCTCTGTAGTCGGGTGTAGCGTTTCCTGGATTGCCGTGGTTTTCTGTAGGCCGTAGGAGTGCTGTCTCACCGGGTTTGTGCCACGCCGGGCGTGTTTGGCACGGTTTAATGGATAATTCGCTGCTGGGGGTTCTCGTTGTAAGTTTGAAGCTGTTTTCCCGTCTCCAGGTGACTTTCCCGGCTGTGGGAAGTTGTGCGGTGTCTCCGCAGCCGCCGATGATGACTCACGTTCCGTGGGGTTTTGTGCGTGCGCGTTTCAGACCGAGCTGCCGGCGAGCAGCGACCGCTCCTGCACGCTCCTCCTGTGGTGTTTGTCCATAGTTCTGACGCTCCCAGCTGATAAGGCGGTTGACAGCGTAGTTTTATTTCCGAGGACAGGCGTATTCGCAATAACGAGTTGTATTAATTAATTAATTAACTAATTCGGCGTGCCTCTGGGCCGGGTCCGCGCTCCCGTCGCCTGGCGGCGGTGTCGGGCCGCTGTTCCGCTGGGCTCTCTAAGCCCAGCCACGTCCGCCCTTCCCTCCGCGCTTGGAACCACAGCACCGGTCGGGTTGGAAGGGACCGTGAAGCTCCTCCAGCTCCAACCCCTGCCCCGGGCAGGGACACCTTCCACTAGAGCAGGTTGCTCCAAGCCCCTGTGTCCAACCTGGCCTGGAACACTGCCAGGGGTGGGGCTCATTCCCTTCCGTCGCTGTCTTGCCTTGTAAGATGACTGACTTGCACTTTGGGCCTCTGGACTCAGCGTCCTGTGGTTTTTGTACTTTTTTCCCATCTGCTTAGACTCAGGAAGCAGGCACAGGAGTAACTTTGGGGCAGTTTGTTCACGAAATGGGTATTTTAATTTTTTTCAGTGTTTGCACATAGCCCAAGTTTCATGTTCCCTTCTAAGTCTCAAAACAATAAGGCTTAACTCTATTTGCACGTATGATTTTTATTTTTTTAAATTTTATTTTGAAGCATGTTTGTCATTACAGGTCAGGTTAGCTTGAGAAAATAACATGGACAAGTATAATTTATTTGCCTTTAAATTCCTCTTCGGAGGGCGGTTGCTGGTGATTAAGTGATTACTGTGAAAACTAGAGAGGTCTGTAAAAGCGACTAGATATTACTTATCTCAACAAGGTAATATAGAAGTTTCCTTTTTGCACTTTTAAATTGTTAAGATTGGGCATTAATTCTTAAAATTTGCATTTCAAGATGAGTGTTTCATAATGCAAGACGCTCTGCTTGCTGCTGAGGTAAGGTGGTAGAGCTCCGTGGCTGGTAGGACTGCAGGACAAACGAGAATATGCAGCACTCCAGATCACAAGCCTCAGTCGTGCAAGACTGAGTTTTAAAAACAAATTTGCATAATAACAAAAATATTTTTGGTACTTTTTCTCTATATCCACTTGCTGGGGACTCTTTATATGTATGGTGATTTATTTCAAAGCATGTTATATACATTATATTAGCTGCAGCAGCACAGGATTTTGGATGTTTTGCTCATGATCAGTTCCAGTATTCCTGGCTGTGGTGGCAGCATCCTTTGCTTCAAAACAAAAATGCTCTGGAAAACTGCTTTGCATCTTACATGCATATTTTATCTTATGCAGGTATAGATGTTACATGTTTAAGTGTTAAATCTGAGTTTGCTGTTGAACTCAGTACCTGTATCATATAATGAAGTAATGAGTGCCACAGGTTTACATTTATTTTCAAGGAAAATATTCAAGTAATCTTCATCTTTGATTACTGCATTATTTTTTTTTTTCAGTAATTTGTTGGTGTCCCTTTCCTTTGCTAAGTGACAAGTGGGAAATACTGGAGGGAATTTTAAGGGGGGCATTATTTCCACTGTAGGTGATTGGTGTGGATGACTAGGGAATAGCTAACGTAGCTTGTCCTGGATGTGCCTTATCTTTCCTTTTGTGTGCAGACTCCATTCTTGCATGCAGTGCACGGTGATGACCACACTGAAAGAGAAGATGCATGATCTTGGAGCTCAAACTCTCAGACTCAGCTCTTTGCTGTACCTGAGAAGAGAAAACTCCATAAAATGCTAGCCTGGAAAGTTCCTGTCTAACATAACCAGAAGGCAAATGATTTGGAGGGAGTAGGAATAGGAGGATTGATTTGGCAGACTTGATAATGAGTGGGGAAAAAGGGAAGAGGTGTTCAGCAGACAAGTGTGGGCTTGTTATGTCTAAGGTTGAATTGACTTGTCTCAAACAGGTTTTAGTTATCCAAATAGTGCTTTTGATTTTCTGAAGTTTCCATCTATTTATGGTGGTTTAATGAACAACCTGACAGTTCCAAACTAAGAAAGCAGATAGCAGAATTTCTGAGTTCATCTAGCTCATCGAGGTGGAAAATGCACTTACCAGTGTGAGTTACTGGTAAATCAAAAAGGTGGGAGTAAGAACGTGTTGACTCATCTGCAGATGGAGTTCTGGTGAAAGTTGGTTGTGGAGCCTGGGGAATGACCTAGAGAGATATGAGTCATTAAAGGCTGATCTCAATGGTGTACCATGGGGACTTCAGCTGCCAGGTCTGTGCAGTCAGGGAGCAATTGGCTTCCACAGACTGCTGGAAACTTTGCAAGGCCAGAGAGCACCCAGATTTATTTTGTATCCCATTAGAATGAAAGAGCTGCTCACTGGACTGAATATTGTTTGCTGGGCGTCCTGGTACTATGAGCTCGTTTATTGCAGCTTCCTTGGCACTGACCTCTCTCCTCCTACAGTTTAGAGGTTTCAGTTTGGCTTGGGTTTTTTTGCCTTCCACAATGACTGGTTTCCCAAGGCTGTGAGGGATAGTGGAGAAACAAAATAGAGTGATGAATTCTGAAATCTTTTTTAGGAGTAAGTAAGTTGGATGCAAAGTATTAAGAGTTGGGTGCTGGTACTCTGCTGCTGGTATTTGTTCTCCTCAAACTCTGAACTATTTGGCAACTTCAGCAAATTGGAATAGTGCTAATGTTTGCAAACCTCAAGCAGTAAATTAGTCCCCCGTTCTGTGAGGGTATTGCAACTGCTACTTGCTGGCTTTACTGGGTTAACCTGGATGCTCATCTATGTATACGTGAGTTTTACCACGTATCTTCATGTGTCTCTGGTACTCAATAGTCACTTGAAATAATTACAAGGTTACCTGACTTTGTACAGTCTGGTGGCTCAAACTGTTCTGTGTCTGACCCAGATAATCTGGAAATCTGCTTTGAACTTCTGCTAAGGAGATGTGGGGCGAAGAAATACTCGAGCACCTTTGCAAGTCTGCTTTTGGCTTCAGCATACCATATTTGGCTTTCTTTAAGCCCACCAAAATCAAATAGTTACCCTCATAAAATTTATTTTTGAGCAGTAAACCCACCTTTCAGTTCTTTATGCAAATTCCACCTGATCAGAAGTAAGAAAAACTATGACTAAAATTCTGGTGGTTTCTCAAGATAATTTTATGTAAGTGATCAGCAATGCTTGTGGCTGAGAGCCATTTCTGGATTTCTTACCTTTGTAGTCAATATTTTAGCTTGGTTTATTCCTCAGCTGCAACAGGAAAATAACTAAGAATCACTGGGTTTATGTCAGAGGAGCAGATTGTTTGCCATGCACAAAAAAAAATGGATCTCTCACTGTCTTTTGCTGATAGCTTGGATAATCTGTTTTTATTAGGCAGATCCTTGGAATTATCTTTTATTCTATGCTCTCTGTAGAGTGAGATTTTTTTCCTTTGCTTTGTTTGTCTCAACACCAAATAGCGAAAGATACTGAAATACCAGTGATGTTATTGTTGCATTTTTGTGTTTCCTTAGTTTGGCAGGCGTTTGTTTTGGTTTGTCTTCAGTTCAGCAGAAGGCCGGCAGGAGGAGCTTTCGATTGCCGGCAGGGAAGATCTGAGCTGGAATTCTGCAGATAGGTTAAGACGAGTGGTCAGGATGTTTGTCTCAAGTCCTTGCACAGACAGACAGTGGTCGTTATAACTTCATTGACTGCATATAAGTGTGTGAAGCGGGAGCTAGAATTTGAAATTATTTGAACAAAATGAAGGTGAGATCTGGAAAGAAAAAAGTTCAGAAATAAATGTGAAGTCCTACATTTCAGTAAAATAGTTGAATACATGAATGCAGGATGTGGGACATGCGATTAAGTAAAGGTCCTTAGGAAGAAAATGTATGGGTTGTTTTTCGAGCTGAAGTTGAACACAAGCCAACATATGCTACAGAAAAGCAAATGCTGTATTGAGTTGTAGGACTGTAACTTGCAGGACAGAAAAATGGAAGAACAGAGATCCCACCTCAACCTTTTTTCTTCAGTAACTGCATAGATCCTGGTATTTCCTTAGCCTTTGTTAGCAAATAGTGGTGATTTGAATGTCTTTGTTGGAAGAGCAGTGTTTGACTTTGAGCTCTTTGCTGAACTTCATTATTCCCTGCTTCAGGTTTGTTTCATCTTGGCTATGTGGGAGCTACTTCCCTTATTTCTATGTAATGAGAATGTGATTCTACCTGTCCATGTGTGAATCCAGTTTTAGTTCAAGCTCAAGTATTCGATTCTTTCTTGAGTAATAATTGCTATTTTTTCATGTATTATTTATGTTCTGTTGGTAGAATGTTAAATAAACTATTAGCCAAATAAACAGATCTTCAGAAGACATGGGGCACTTGCAACAAGATTTAATTATTTGAAGTATAATTAAAACTAATTTTGTCTGGCATTTAATTGCGAATGTGGAATATACAGTCTCAAACTCCCAGGCATCTCCTCCAGAGGTGGAACTGACAGTTCTTATTAGTTTTGCAGCTTCAGTTTGTGTAATCCAGCCTAACTATAGTCCCTGTTGAAACAGCAGCTGTGCTTCTCCTGGCCAGGCATTCCCACTGTCACTCTTGAGGCAATTCCCTTTCTGTTGATGTTGAATTCATTATCCAGCATTTCAACAAGCTGATTGGGCTGATGCTGCAGGACGTTTAAGTGTGCACCAGGTCAAATATGCCTGCAGGTCAAGAGGGAGAATGGGGCTGCCCCTTTTAGCCTGCGGTTTGATTTGGGTGTGACTAGAGACCATTTCCAGGCTCTGTGCAGTATGCAAGAGGAGAGGTGCCTCCTTCAGAATGGAGTTCACAGCAGTCAACATGTGAGCCATATGTAGTTCCGTACGTGCTTATAGTGGTGTTGCCCATTTGAGCAGTTTCTTTCTTTCCCTGGCTGCTGAATTGTCAGAGTGCTTCTGCCTTCATCGCTCCAGTGCGAGTGCTTGGGAGGCTGTACAGTGGGCAGGCATGGGGAAGATACCTGGCTAGGGAGATGCTTTCTCTTGTTCACTTGCACTGGCTTTCTAAAGCAGGTTGCTCTTCAGCTGCGTGGATACTTGTCTCCTCACAGCAGAAGAGCTGGTGGCAGGGTAGGAATAAGTAGCAGAATAGGAAGAAATCATTGCATGTTTAATACAATCTAACAAAGAGGAAATGGGAAGGGAAATAAGAGACCTTGGGCATGAAAAGAATTGTATTCTTTTGGAAGAACAAAGTCCTAAAATAAAGTGGTTTTTGTTCTGCTCCATCAACAAGCTTAGAAAGGTTTTCAGGTGCAATTGTCGGGGGGGAG
>NW_009938101.1:1293-29213 GCF_000696875.1 Nestor notabilis | reverse complement strand
TTTTTTATTATTAATTTATTTAAAATTTGTTCTAAAGAGAAATACAATACTTACATTTCATTGTCTTCCCACTGAGCCCTGCTTTTGAAGAGGCTCTGCCTTCAAACTTTTTCCACTGCAGCATTTAAAGTTTAAGCCAGACAATCTCAAAAAGAAAATGGCTTAAAACGTCGGGGGTTGCTCTATTGTATAGTTCTGTTTTATTCTCGCTGTCCTTGGAACAATGTATATGAAAAATATATGACTGTGGTAAAGGGAGGAATGTGCATTGTGCGTGTGAAGCAACTGTAGACACTGCTGTGATGGATCGAAGCTGGAGGCAGTGCACTACATGCTTCAGAACACTGATTGCTGAGTTGTCACAGAATGCAGAACAGTTTGGAGATCCCACTGTCAGTCTGAACTCAAGTCAGTTTGAAGATCACGAGAGATTTTGAAATCACAGAAGGCTGTAAATGTTTTTGAGTGTTCCTTTCTTTCCCATTGCCGGGGGAGGAGTGTGACAGCTCCAAACTTGGGGGAAGAGTGGTAAACCAGATTCATAAAGTCCTAAAATTTTTATGATGCCGCTGTGCCTGCTTGTTTTGGCTTCTGTACAGGAGAAGTCAAAACAACAAGGACTTCCCAGATCCATGGCTGTTGAGAAGGACCTCTGAGGGAACCAAGCCTCTTCAGCACTGAGCTATACTCATCAGCCTGTGGGTAAATCTGGGTGATTCATTCAGTAATCCTCTGGTGGTATGGTGACTTGCACTGTGGTGCTGAAACAGGAGGATTATGAGAGTAAGATTATCCTGAGAGGTTTGGTAGTCTGTACCCCTTTTGAGACTTTGAGGTTTGCAGCTGATGTGTAGTTTTAACAGTAGCAGAGATCTGATACTCTCAGCAGGGTCTTAGCTTGTATTCCAAATTATAGCTGCAAAACACTGCTTTGAAGTCAGTAAACTTGCATTTTTTTTAGATAGAGGAGGCTCTGCATTTGCTGAAGAATTGCAACTCAAATTGTTGAGCTTGAAGACTTTATGGTAGGTTACCAGCAATCCTCTTTCCTTGCAATGGGATGTGATATAATAATACTAAAAAAATAATAAAATATGGTACAGATCTTGGATCTTTGGCAGTGTGTCATTGTACCCTTGAAGGTGAAAGAAGCAAGAGAATGGAAACAATGCTGTCTTGTCAGCTAAGATAGGTAAGGTACTGATGACGTGTGGCAGCTTCAGCAGCTAGGACTGCAGTTTTGGCTGCTGTCAGCAGAGGCAGCTGCCCTGCTGATCCTGAGGGGAGGATTGAGGTTCTCTTGTCCCAGGGAGAATGGGGTCTGAGGATGACCTGGGTGGGACCGGGGAGCCACCTGGGCTGAAGAAACAACCAAGGAAAATGGAAGAGTCCTTCTGCCTGTGGAGCTGGGGCAGGTTTTGGCATCTCTGCAAGCTTTTGGATTAAGGGAGGGAATGGAACATGAGTAGATCTTAGTGAAGTGGGCAATGTGGAAAGAACTGGAGTGGGAAACAGTAAAGGAGCAAAAAGGGATGGAGTATCCTGTGAACTAGGCGAGAAGTGTATTCAGGGGGATCAGTAAAGAGAACTAGGAATAAGAAACTCTTCCAGGAGAGCTGGAAAAGAAACAAGCTGCAGAGCAAGAAATAGGCTCAATTCATAATCACATTTTGGTTGGAACATCTTGACTTCACTGAAGAGTCTGGTCCTTTCCAGAGCAGATAAAATATTTCTCAGTCGGGTTGCCAATTTTATTTTGATCCAAGAAGTCAAGGACAGTCCTGAACACTGGCTTGTTAAAGAGCAGCTCAACAACTAATGAACTGCAGTTCAAATAAGTCTAAATTTCTTTTGTGAACCTCAAGTGCAGTGTTTGAATGCATTAAACAATAGTGAGCTGATGAATCGGCCTCAGCATACAAAGGCCTTTCTAGGCAGCAGGCAAAAGGCTTCATGAATGCAGAGTAAGAAACAGATCCAATGATTTTAATCCCAGAAGGAATACATCCCCCACTGAAGTGAGCGGGAAGAGCCACAGTGCTGTTGTGAGGTTTTTCTGTCTGTGGTGGAGAGCCTGTGTTGGTACACCATCCCACACAGCGTCTGAGGGGTTAGAACCTTCTTCTTGCAGACCAGCTCTACCTGACTTGTGGATTGTTCTTGTTGGTTTTGTTTGAATGCTGCTCTCTAGACCCTCTGTCAGTTGTTAAGGGCTCCTTTCAAAGGGCTGCTTGGATAATATCTACCGGGAGATGCTGAAACTGAGAACGTTGTGTATCAAAGCAGAGAAATGTAAGACCTGTTTACAAAACCAATGAGGTAGTTTATTTGATGTAGTCTGTAGCGGTATGTTTCAGCTGACTTGTTTTGAAACATGGAGTGAGAGCCTATTTGGTAGCTAGCGCAGCCTGAGGTCACATCATACTTCCTCTCTGTATGTATCATGACATTTCTTGCCTGTTGTCTTTTCAAAGCTGCAGACCACAGGGGACTTCGCATGAGCTCAACCCATGTGTGCTTTACTTTTTTAAATCTCTGAGGTGCTGTTGTTTGGAATGGTAGAAGTCTTCAAGAGGGATTTTAGAAAGGTAATCAAATATGTGGAGAGGAAGAGTCTCTGTAAGTTCCTTTACAGAAGACAAGGCTGTAGTTTATGCATTAATAGATCTCTAAATTCATGTATAGGAAAGGTATTTTAAAAGCTGCCACTGGAAGCCGAGTCTAAGGTGGGGCTCGTAATCAGGGAACAGAACCTTAGGAAAATGATGCATATCCAGAATGAATTCCTTACTGCTTTCAGGCGTAACTTTCTAGTCTGAAATTTTGTCTCAGCTCTCATAATGCTTGACATTAAAGGGAAGAGCTTTTGGGAAACCTCGATGTTACCATAAAAGCTGACTTATATTTTTTTTGTCTAAGTTACCAATTATAGTATTCTGCTTTCTCACCCTAAGCTGCAGATGCAGTCACTTGTTGGCAATATATTGTCAGTGATGCCATCCATTTGTATTTGCTATTCTCTGTTTTAATATGTAACAAAATGGTGTGAAATTCCACCTAAGTTGTGCTGACTTGGAACTAAGTTTTGTTCTCCTTGTTTAAAAAGAGGTCTATTGTACTAATAACGACTTGATTAAAATCCACCTAATTATGCGATTGCTTCAGATCCGAGAGTTTCTGGGGACCATATTTGTGTAGTTTCCTGTGGAAACACGGCTCATGGGCTGCGGTGTGCGTGGGCCATGTGCAGTCACATTCATCTCCAGACGGATTTTTTTGGCCTGCTGTCTGCTGTGGGCCATTGTGAGAGATAAGAATCTTGCGGAAACAGCGTCGTCCAAGAAACTGTGCTTCCAAGTTTTAGGAAAATAAATAGCTAATAGAGGGGAGTAGCTCTGCTCAGGCTTCGTGCGGAAAAATCTGCAGCGCCTGAGCTAGCAAATACAGAGGAGGAAAAACTATTACAAAAGCCTAAGCTTGTGGAGGTCCTTCCTTTGGGATTTGCATCTTTGTGGGCAGCAAACTGAGCTAACTACAAGGTGTGGGAAGTGCAGTTCTGGTGTTCATAATGAACTATGGCAGGACGTTAGGAATGAAGTCTTGGAACACTGTGCAGGGTGAAAAAAAGCATCCTGACTTGTTACAATAATTTGGTTCAACTGATCATTTCTGACCATGGTTTTGTTTCTCTGTTGGTGGATGTTAGTCTCTTACCTGGTTTCTGACCAGAGATGGGAACTTCCTCACAACCCCAGCAGTATTTTGACCTGCCTCTTGCTCTCTGATTTTCTTTTATTTTTTTTATTTTTTTCTTTTCTTTTAAACACGAGCAACTGAAGAGAAATGGAGCTTTGCAAGCTGAACAAGCAGGTGGACAAATGGTGTGGTCTGAACTGCCAGGGAAGGCAGCATTGGCTTCTCTTCCTTGTTTTCTTTTGGGATTTTGGAAAACGATGTAATGGCCTTAGTGGATGAGCTAAGTAGCCAGATTGAAGTAAGCTCTTAGCATCTGGAAAACTGTTTAAACCATGGGGGTTTCCTAGTCTGTGTTAGTACTTATGTTTGGGGGCTTAGTTTTGCTTTCTAAGTTGGTTGTTTTTTCTGAGTCTGATAACTGCATCCTTCTCCTTTGGTTTTGTTCTTTAGTTGTGGGTTTATTTGCAGTTCTTTTGTTTTCTGGGTTTTTGCTAAGGCATTCTGGTTGGTTTGTTTCAGCAGCTTAGAAACCTGGTAGAGGAGGTAAGGCCTAAAGTCTCACTGTTACCTGGTTCAAAGGGACTTTGACTTTCATCTGATGTCAAGTTAGACTCTAGAGTCATCTTTTAAAGGACAGACAGAACTTCAGACCCTAATACATGATCTAGACAGGAAAAAAAAAGAAGCTTCTTCCAACTCCTTAGTTCTCATAATTATTAATTTGAATTTTAGTAATTTGTAGCTGAAAATACAAAAACATTAATATTCTTTCTGTTTTAAGACAAGTACTGAAAAAACTGAACTGCTCTGGTATATGTAAATATACTTGATCCATTCCAAACATATTCTGATAACTTCGTCTTCATGAAAGCTCCAAGGAATTATCAGCTCTCTAATTGGAGCTTTAATTTCTCTTTGGGTTAAGATACAGTCTTTCAGCATGTTTGCATATCTACATCTGATTTCTTTAAAATGTATTCTGAAGAATTCTTTAGTGATCTGTTTTATATATCTAATGCTTTTGTTTCAACAGGTAGCACTACTGGGATTAGATGTTCTAGGTGCCTTTGTCGACAGACTATCAGGACGCTTTAAATCCTATATAGGAACTGGTAAGTGAAATATAACTTGATTTTTAAGACCAAAAAGTAAAAGACATTCTTCTCCTTTGCCCGCCCCTCCGCCCCCAGCAGCAGAAGTGAAACATGTTGAAAGCTTTCTGAGCTAATCATAGTGGTAGACATCTTACTGCTACTGTTGGAATGTAGATAATTTTATATTAACTCGTAAGCAGTCATTTGTCATGCAACTGTTGGTTTCTAGGTGGGGGTTGAGATTTTTGAAAGGTTCCAGGAATATACCTCTTCAGTAATTAAGTTCATGCTATATAGTTGCTCACCACTCCTATGCTATCTATGTACTTGCTTACCAGTCCCCAAGACAGTCATCTACAAATGACACTGGAACATGAGTGTTACCTTTAACTTGTGTTAAAGACCGAAAGTTTTATTTGCAGATCACTTTAAGTAGAGCCTGACATCTGCTGAAGCCTGTGGTCTCGGAGAACAATGGGGTCTACCTCCTCTGAGATAACTAGCTTTTAGTAGTCTAAACTTTTTATGGGGTGGAAAAAAGGACTGTTGTTCCTGTGTGAATGTTTACCTGGATGAAATTCAAATTAGTGGATCTGCATGTGCCTGAGGATGAAACAGTTGTGCTGGGAGGTGTGAACAAGTGACGCTGCCCAACCCATTTTGCTGGTGTCCTTGAAAAGAGATTGTGCTACTGGAGCATTGACATTGGTGTTATATCACTGGCTATTTTTAACAGGAGTTTCTAGTTGAATGTCCTTTCCCAAAATTTGTGTAATTTACCTTACATCTTGTTCCCACATATTCAGTTACCTCCGATTTTTCTGCTACAATGTTAAGCCTCCTCTTCTTTATGTGTCTACTTTTGTATTTAAGAGTTAAGAAATCGGCAACATCTGCAAGTTTAGGAACACAAAGAATAGCGTGGCAAGTAACTAACCAAATCGACTGGAAGCCTGTTTCAGGGTGCTGCAGAACTACTGCAGCAGTGCTGCAGAACTGGAATCTGTTGTTGCTGAGGATTTTCATTCTGTACTTGAGCAGCGTAAGGGCACTGGGGGTGTACTGTGCTGTGCAGAATATTGATTTCTGAATAGTCTCTGTTGCTACACACAGTGCTGGGCTTCAGAGTTTTACTCTGTTTTGATTTATATTTTAGTGGTGTAACTTAAAATTACAGCAGCTTTGTTAAAGGTTGGAAAGCTTTATTAATTTCTCTGGTTTTGTTTTTTTTTAAGTGTGAGCTACTTCAGAATAGGTTGAAAACACTATTTGGTTTTGTCCCAGTAGTTGAGTAGTTTGAGATTATGACCCTGTAGCATTTATATTTAGAAAACCAAAAGGAGTCCTGGCACTGGGTGACCATGGAACATGTGTAACATCAGTAGGCATCTGAAGCCATGTATTCCACAAGTACCTTGTAGGAGAGTTCAGTAGTAGTGCCTTCAACTGAAACTGGTTTTCTGAGCATCTCCAGAATCAAGACCTGTGGGTGTATTGTGCTGAATATACAAGTCACTGTTGTGCATGGTTAGCTTTTAGGTAAGCTTAACAGACACCAAAATATTAGTCTCGGTAAAGGCAGAAAACAATCTTTATTTTAGATGACTTTTTAAACAGAGTGATTTATGGTATGAACTCTCTTCAGTCAGTGGCTGTCTCTCCAAGTCTTATAACACGATCTGAATAGCTTTCAATTTTTGTCAGTGAAGCAGTAACACAAAAATTTCGTTGTAAATATCTGGCAGTGGGGGTAGCCCAGGGTTTACGAGAGTAATTAAAAGCACACTGGTGAGCAAAAGAACTGCTTCCTTCACCAAAACCTAAAGACCCAGCAGCTTCCCAAAGCATGTTCTATTGACTCTGTAGATATGGCTTCTAACATAATCTGAGAATGACTCCAGTAAGTCAGACCAAAGTCTCATGTCTGACAGTGATCTGTCTGCAGATGCCTGAGAAGACAGTAAGGCCAGGACAATCATGCAGTGGTAACCCCTTCAGTATGATCCCCAAGCTGTCAGTGGCTTTGCAGTTTAGGGTAGCTGAGGCCAATGTCACCCTGTTTTCCTACAGCTTTATCTGGTTAGGTTTTGAGCACACACAGACATTTGGCTTCTACAGTGTTCTGTAATAATGCTTAATTAGGAAAATTTTTGTTTTGGGGGTGCCTGATAACCCGATGCTTGCCAGATCTTGTGTTACAGAGATGAGCTATCACTTCTTATCTTCTTGGTCACCATCCTTCTGTGCTTGTCCTCTGCTCCCCTTCTCCCTGTCCTGAGTAAGAGTCCCAGTCTGTTTCTTGTATACACATGGTTCCATAGTTTTTATAGTTCTTGTTTCCCCTTTCAGAGCCTTTCTGTTGGAGGGCTTTGAGTTGAGGAAGCCATAGCAGCACAGATGCAGTGTATGCTTATAGCAGCATAATTCCATTTGGGTTTATTATGTGTCTATTACTGTTGTAATTATTAAGAACCTGCTTTTTTGTTACCTAGCTGCTGCCTGAAAATAGACCTAGTATATTCATGAGACTGTCTGCAGTAACAACCTGTTTCCTGTGCAATAATGGCAGATTTAGGGTCTGCTGTCCAGGGTGGTGTCTCTTCCTCCATGTGCCTTTATCATTGTGGTACCTTCCTTCCTGTAAGACCACTTTTCTTGAGAACTACGTGAAAATCCAACTGCACTCTGTCGGCTGGGTTACTTTCTGCAGAGAGCTCTTACAAGTTAGTGAGGTACCACTTAGAATCACAGACTGATTTGGGTTGGAAAGGACCTTAAGATCATCTAGTTCCAACCCCTGCCATGGGCGAGGACACCTCACACTAGACAAAGTTGCTCAAAGCCCCTGTGTCCAACCTGGCCTTGAACACTGCCAGGGATGGGGCATTCGCAGCATCCTTGGGCAACCTGTTCCAGTGCCTCACCACCCTCACAATAAAGAACTTCTTCCTTAGATCCAACCTAAATCTCCCCTGTTTGTTTGAAGCCATTACTGCTTGTTCTTTCACTGTAGTTCCTGATGAAGAGCTTCTTTCCAGCATCCACTTCTGTTTATAAAACCTGTATTGTCTCTTCAGTGCCATAGTTGACTGTGCATGTACTAACTGACTATAGTGAATTCTTCACAGGCACCAGAAGAAAGTAGAATCATAGAATTGTTGAGGTTGAAAAATACCTTTAAGGTCCTCGAGTGCAACTGTTAGCCCAACACTGCCAAGTCTACCACTAAACCATGTGCTTACGATTAATAACATTGCACGCTCTCTGCAGCTGGCATCAGTGTTCTGGGAACTTGGACACACAGATTTGGAATCCATTTTCTAGTACTTATAATAGCTTGAAAATACTTTGCAAGCAATAGATCTCAGGGTATGCATTAGTTCCTGAGGCTATGTGGCTATCTTCCGGAAAAACTGAAGCAGATTAAGGAGTGTTACATCTTTCAGTATTTCAAACTACTGCTTGTCCTGTGATTAAAAGAGATTATGTAAGAGTACATAATTACTCTTTCACAATCTATTTTCCCAGGTGATGGCATTAATTAGTAAAATATTATGTATCAGAAATAAAAGACTGTTAGAACTGTGGGCAAATGTAATGGCAATAGAGTTTATGGGAAAAGTCTGTACTCACAGTTTCATTTCTAAAAGAAGTAAATGCTCTTTTTGCCCACTTATTTTCAAAGGAATGAGAAAAGAAAAATAATAATAAAGGTATATGGACCCTGCTTCAGATTTAATGTGGTGTTATATTGTGACATTTTCCTGCATATATTGAACTGCCCATTAGTCTATCGTATAATTATATTGTCATTCACTTTCACATACAACCTTCCAAGATACTGCAAAATGTATTTTAGTTATCTGCAGATTAAAGGAAAGATACTTGACAGTTAAGGACAAAACACAAATGCACATGTTATATTTATGTACATGTATGTGTAAGTCTGAATTAGGGACACATTTTACACATAAAGCCCCCACATGTAGATCTACATATATCTGTAATAACAGTTTCAAATTTTTACTGTAAAAAGAGATTGTTGTAGTGCCATATACTAAGATGTGAAACCAATTGGAAGTGTTCAGGTTCTTTCCCAGGAGGTTTCTAGAAGTGATAGAACCACCTTTGAATTAGACTCTTCAGAATGATTTAAATGTTCTTTCAAATTCATTGTTACAATTAAGCATTCAAGTATGTTGCCTGATTTATTTGCAAGTCCTTACAACTGCTTTAAATGTGCGTTAATTTTTTGAGGGTGCTTGGATTTAAAAGCATTTGGTACAAGAATTTGGAAGTATTTGTTTGAGTAAGACTGCATCGAGATCAGTGACACCCAGGTTCTGAATTTTTTTCTCTCTCCTGCTTAATGATTGGAACTTTGGGATGGAAAATACTTAAATACACAATTTAATCAAGATGTGACTCTTCAGTAAGTGGATTTAATGATATATGGAGAAGTGCTTTCCTCAACAGCATGAAAACCAAGAAATGTTTTAGCTTGAGCTACCATATACAGCATGTGGAAGAATGTGGGATATTCAGGTTTTAGGAACTGATTGAGTTTTATTCTTATTTATATATATTTTATTATAATTCAAGAAATTAATTGCTCAGAAAACATAAAGCAAGCTTTTGTACTTATGTGAGAAGAGTCCTGTCTCAAAGGTACCTTGCATCTAACTGCAGGTAAGGTAAGGTGTTGTGTCTGATACCGCTTATTGACCTCAGGATATGGATTGTAGGATTTGCTTCAACAGTAAAATGCTGCCTAGTTCAGGGTTTTGGTTGTTGGATTTTTTTTTTATTTTGTTTTTTGGGGGGGGTTGTTTTGTTTTGTTTTTTTTTTTAGAAAAGGCTTTTAGAGGAGACTTCAATATTTGTGGGAGAGGTGGGGGAGGTTCTTTTTTGGTCTTCAGAGTAGATGTTTTGAGTTGCTTTTACATTTTCAGATTTAACAAAAAGATGAATTTCCTGCAACATCTCAGAAAACCCTTACGTTTTCTTTGGGTCCCTCTATAGTGATCATAGCTCATTGTCATAGCTGATGTAAGCTGCAACTTTTTTGTGTCTTGTTGACAGTTTCTCTAAGGTTTTAGTAACAAAGCAAACAAACAAAAAAAATCTGTGCAGCCTTTTAAAGCTTTTTCTGTCCTGGCTCCACTGGAATTTAGTAGTAGTGAGAATGAATTTTACCTGAAGTGATCCATGCCTGAAGGGTTAGGCTGTGATTTAGAGTACCATCTGCTTGCTGTCTGTGGACATATCACTGTGTGACACCTAGAAATGCAGTGCCATTTAAATCAGAGGAGAGAAATCCCAGCCTTCCTTGGTTTCTGCTTGGTTCTAATTAATACTAGTTCTGTAAAGCTAGCCTACAGCTAAACAGTTTTAAAAGATGACATGAACGTTTTGTTCTCTCTACCTTCTAGTTTTCTTGCTGGTCTGATACAGCTCTTGAAACTCTTTGGACCTGAAGGCTCTTGTCTCTTGTTCCTGAGACTGAGACCCTGATAGGTTAATGAATTAATTGTATTAAACCATAAAAGTGTGTATTTTCCTTCCACTGCCTGTGAAGAAGAGTTTATCTCATTAATCCTGTTAACGCTTTTCTTAGATGGCTTCTGGAGAGACCCAGAGAAGCACATTAACGTCTGAGATGGATTTGGATTAGATTTAGTGGGGACTGGACTTTATCTTGTGGAGGGGAGAACCTGCCGATGGTTCTTTGCTTAGTAGCCCTTGGCCGTGTGGGTCTGACATTGTGGCCCTAGTGCTGGCCCCGTAGGAGCCTCCCTGGGCTCCTTTCTCTCCCGTGCATTGTACTCAGCAGAACAGACCGCTCCATTGCAGACCAATGGCAGCTGCTTAATGCTGTGCCGGAGCTGGCAGCTCCTGAGGAAATGAGGAAAATGCTGATTGCTGCCTCAGTATGATCTGTGCCTGTCCTCAAAGCTTTTTCTTTTAGTGTCCAAGCTGAGGAGTTAGAGTTTTTAGTAACCAAGTTTCTGCCAGTACTGATGTTGTTTCCCTGGCACAGATTCTGATTTGCTGAATGCTTTTTTGTGAGTCTTTCCAGCAGAGCAGATGTGGGCTGTCGAAATGTGGGCCATTGAAATGGGTAGGTGTGAGAGGGTCAGCAGCCGTAAAACAGGCACTTATAAAGAGCAGGTGTAATTGGCAGGAGAGCAGGAACAGAAGGAGCTGTGAGGGATAACACAGACTGAAAAGCTCCATGTTTGTGTCACAACAGAAGGAACTGTTGTTAAAGTTTCACAAAAGGAAATTGTTGTGCTATCAATGGCATTCCAGCTGCGGGGGGGTCATGCAGTTAAGCTGCTCAGGGTTTTTAAAAACACATTGGGTGCTGTTCTAGGCATTGACTTCTGGGATTGATTTGTTCATCATCTTCATTCCCTGTAAAGGAAATAAATATTTCATCTCTCAAGGCTGTACCCGGACTCTCCAGGCTGGTTTCGGCCTTAGCTCTTGTACGTACTGTCCAGCTTGTGGTGATGAAGTCATGATGTGAATCTGCAGAAGTGAAAATCTGGTTAGGCTTACTGAGCCAAGAGGAGGAAGACAAAGAATGGAAAAGAAACCCATGGGATAATAAGCTCTGTTAGGGATATAATAGAAAGGAAAAAGGCATAAAGAGCAGCTGAGATGTAAATAGCAGTGCAGTTTGAGGTGGATCTGGTAGAATGAATGTGTGCTATAGATTATTTTTACTAAAACTTACAAGTTTTCTTCAGGAATAAAAACCTATAAAGTTGTGGTATAACAATGTAGAAGTCTTAACAGGAAAAACTCAGGAGTAGCTGGTAGTGATAGGAAACTTTGACAATGTGGTGAAAAGGCAAATTGAATGGGTATAGTGCTGCTTGGCTCTGCAAAAATAACCAGCAACAGCAAAGGGAATCAGTGTTTCCTGAATTTAGTGTAATGTTTCTCTGCATATTGGCAGAAATAAATGAATAAAAGGAAGAAAGTTGTCATATGTTGTTAGGTTTTCCAGAGTCCCTTTGAAATAGTAAAATAGTTAAAGTAAGCAACAGAAGTAGTAAGAGGGATAAGGTTAATAGAAAACAGTAGTGAATCCATACTGAATACAACGAATTATATACTTCACTGGGTAACTTGTTAGGAGACTACAACTTTGAATACTGCCTTTATGTATGGTCCTGCTTCTCCTTTCTCACCTTCCTTTTAACTCCAACATCGATTTGAGATTGTTTAGTTGCAGACCGATGCTAGAAACAACCGTATGTGTATATTATCACTGCAGCATAAAGAAGGATGCTGATTCAATAATGGTAATGAAAGTATATAAAACCTAGAGGAAAAGTACCAGCCAATGTGATTGTTCAGTTGTATTTGGAATGAAGTGGGGGGGAGCATTGTTCTTAGAGATCTATTTTCCGGTCATCCATTCTTTGAGATGTAGTAGTGCTCTAATCTTCTAAAGCGGAGGCTTCATTTTTGATAAAGGGTGCCCTTGTATTGCAGGTATGACTTCAGCTGTTGCTGGTAGGGATAGAAATCTGCCTAAAGCTGCCTAGGGTAAAAACCTTTCTGTGGCATCTTGGTGCACACACACTCAGTCGATACTTCCTAAGGTGCCAGAACCTCCACAGGCTGTTCCTGTTGGCTCAGTTCCGACATAACTCTTGGCTCATGCTTTTGATTGACACATGTATCATCTCAAATGTCTGAGTATGTCCTCAGTTCACTCTGCAAACAGACAAATACTGGTACGAGGGGTGGTGTGAGCTGTGAGGGGGAAACTGGTTGGCACAGCGAGTGGGCAAAGGTGCTGCTTTCTAGTGACAGCACTGGCTTATCCTGACGCAGAGCAAAAGCCTGTGTTGGTCTGTCATCTCTGATCCTGAGCTGTAATTGCTGCTGTGGGCTTAGGTGAGGTTTCGTAGGGTAACTTGAAGTTTCTTGTGGTTTGTGATTTTGGCTGGGCAGGAGTAGAGAGGAGCAAGGAGAGACCAGGAGGCTTGGAGCAGGGAGAAGAGTGATCAGCAAAAACAGGCTGCTGGGATGGACCCAGGTGTCTCAAATGTTGTCAGAGTTTTTAGGTAAGAAGATGTGTTTCCCACTCATTCATAGAAAGGACAGCTAACACAACTCAGCTGTCTTTCTCTACTGCTCTCCCTAGATGTGTCTAACATTTGGAGAAAAAGTGATGAAGGCATTAGGAATTCAAAGTGAAATATGTTTGATGGAGATTCCCTTCTGGTTGAGTGCTCTGAAACTTCTTCAGTAGGCAAGCAGTGATTTCCTGCTGGAGCCTTCTCTGACAGAAGGATGAAATACCAAACTGAGTATCAGCATTCGACAGCCTAATTTCGTTTTTCTTATTTAAAAGGAATGTATCATGCCTTGCATGGGGTCTCACAGAAAGTTGAGATTTGAGGGGGGGAGTTAAGCCTGAAGCCATTTGGGCCCCTGCACAGCTCCCATAGGAGGCTGTCCCTCTGTGGCAGGGGCTGGCGCGTTCAGCAGCCGTGTGCTTGGCAGTCTGTAGGCTGGGGCATGGCTTAGTTCAGCTGGGTGAGCTCATCTCTGTCGTGCAGCTCCTCGGAGCTTCCTCTGTACTTGCTGCGGTGATGAGAGCGGGGCCCTGGTATCTGCAGCTCCGTCAGCTGGCTCAGTGTGCTCATGGGTCACAAAGGAGCCCTGTTCCCGCAGGACTGGCGCTCCATGCGTTTGCTGGGGCAGCTTCCCTGGGCTTGTGGCTGTTCCCCTCTCTGGAAAGCCAGAGTTGCCTTCAGCTGCGCAGCAGTCAGCCCTCAGGTAGCAGACTCCACCAGTAACACGTGCCGTGGGTAAAAGGTCCCTTTAGAAGTGCTGAAGAGAGTCAGGAAATGCAATGCTGGCAAGGAATGCAATCAGTAAGTGTAGGAGTGGCGGGAAGCCTATGGGCAGGGGTGAGCTCTGTACTCCCCAGAATCACTTACTGAGCTCTGGATGTTTCTTCTGTGTTCACAAACTGGAAAAAACCCCAACCAAACCACTGAACAAAACAAAAACACCCCTCCAAAACCCAAACCGAACAACCAACACCCCACACCAACAGAACAACCCCCGAAACCTCAGAGCTCCACACCAACAGAAATAACAACACAAACAAACTCCAAACTCTTCAAACTATAAAATGAAAGTAGCTGTAATTTAGTCAGAGGAGAATGGGGAGAGAAGATAGATGAGAAACACAGACACTTCGTAGCTGAAGATGTTGGGGAATATGCAGAGCCAGTAGAATTAAATGTTCAGATGAGGACAATTAGAAAGTGTTCAGATACAGCAGGAGTGGAAATTCAAACTTCAGTACTGTAAGAATCACTGTACAGAAAGGGCTGCTGGTTTTAGTTTAAGAACAGAGGGCTGAGGAGACATCCTGAGTTTCTGATTCTGTTCCCTTTCTCTTGCTGGCAACTCTACTGTTTAGTTATTACTATAAAATCATGAAGTGCTGTTACAATTCTCTCAGATCTCCTTTTCAAAAACACAGAGCAATACTGTCACTTCTTCGGTGAGTAGAACAGGAACATTAATTTGGTAGCAGTCAGGCAGCCACTATAAAATACTCTCGAGTGTTCAGAAGTGTGACACCAAATGCAACAAAAGGTGATTTTTAGCGGGGCTTTGAAATGTTTTGACCAACTTAAAATCAGTTTTTGTTTTTGTATGAGGTGTATTTTAAATCTGTTTCAGGAAATATCCTTCAGTATCACAAAATCTTCACTGGATGTTGGTTTTTGTTTTTCCCCCACCTCCCCCTCTTCTGCAGTTCTCCTGCCTTTGATAGATCGTATGGGAGATGCCAAAGACCAAGTTCGGGAGCAAGCACAGAATCTTATACTGAAATTGATGGACGAAGCAGCACCACCCATGGTATGATTACTTAATGTAGGTTCAGATGGAAGCCTCCAGTGGGCTTACGAGTTGTGTATGAGCTTGACTTTGATTATGTGACAGTGTTGTGGTGACTGTTATGGTGCAAATGCTGAAGATATTCTTCATGGGGTAACACTGATGCGTTGTTCAGCTGGAGATGAAAATCTGGCAGTGCAGTTCTGCAGTCTTTGATATCGGCTGAATTCTGAGTAGATGTTTTTGTGTCATGTGGCAGAACTTTGTTAATTAAAGCGTGTTTGAAGCATCCTCCTGGCTTTGAGTTTGCATAATGGGAATAAATAAGTTTCTTTAGCTCTGAATTTGTTTTAAAATTAGCTTTATACTTGAACATGTAGGAGTAGTCCTGCAGTTGAGGCCATGCATTCTAATGTAGAAAACATGGCTTTCTAGATGTATGACAGACACTCTGTGTACCTTGGGCAAACTGAGGGGGGAGGTAAGGTGCCCTCTTGATTTGTGTTAGGTTGAAGTTTGAGTTAAGCAAATTTTTTTACAGCTCTTAGCATTAGGTGGCTTCCAGCCTCGGAAGTTAGCTGCTCAATCTTACAATTTCTACTCTGTGAGTGAAAAATGAAGGATTGTTTAACAGGGTTATATTGTTCGAGCAGTGGTGTTACTTGGAACTCTGGGGATCCTGGTTGTCAATAGGGACTTACTATTTGAGTTTTTAGTTTCTGAAGAAAATCTGTTCTAAGTGCAGAAGTTTATAGGGAACACCTTGGGTTTTGTGAACAAAAATAAGGTTCTTTTGTGTGCTAATTCCTCTCTTGTTTTATTCATAGATACAGATTTGAATGTTTGTGTGCAGAGAATAAGATTTTGCAGACTTGATTTGCAGTCAGAAAACTGTTCTCGGTTGCTTTGTTTGCCTGATAGGGAAAAAGAGGCATGTCTGGCAAATATAGAAAAGTATTTATCTCCCTTCCAATGTGAGGCATTTTCTCGCATGATTTGGTCACAGATCTGACTGGGGTTTAGGCATCAAAGTCTAGTGGTTTCATCCCCAGAGACATGCCTTGACCTTTTCAAGAGATCTCATTTTGATTGTAGTCATTGACAAAGAGACATTGCAGCATTTTTTCATGCCCAAGTGCAAGTAGTTCATGAGTGATGAGTTCCTGTGCCCAAGATTCTCCGATGCACCTGACATTGAGACCTGAAAGTACACCTGCCTCTACAGTAATAGCATGTGGATAAATGCAGAGCATCTTGGAGACACCTTCATTTGAACCACTGCTGATAAAAAATGTGGTGATAGTTGCTTTGTGCTAGGCCCTCATCATGAAGGTGCTGTAGATGACTGGTCTGTCTTCTGGCCTGTGAAGAGTTGCTAGGCTGAAGGTTGTACGCTGAGGTCATGGAAGGAAGCTTCCACCCCCTTTGAAGCTTACTCACAGTGTCAGAAAGAATACTAGGTTTGTGGCATGGAATGAGCAGCATGTGTAAGTAAGAGAAGGTATGGCTCTTGTGGTAACTCCCCTAGGGTGGAAGAAACACCACGTCAGTCATTTGCTCGCAGGACAGCTTATGTATCATTTGGATGAAAAGCATTAATCGTCCTCACAGCAGGGACAGAAACAGAGAAGTCTCTCCTGTGCCTCCAACATTGAAATACAGAGTTGTAGGCTCCCTTTGCTGCGGAGAAACATCCTTTTGGAAGAACTGGGTGGAGTAATCTTTTGGGGATAAGTCCTGTAAGTTTCTTTCCAATCAACTCCTTTTGTCTGTTCTAGTGTGTTGTTGAATAATATTGAATTTGTTCTGTTGCCAATTCCCTTTTCTTGTTTTAGATGTGTTTGATTGCTTTTGTTCGTTTGGGGTTTTTGTATGAGCGAGAACTAGACAGAGCTGGTTATGGGCAGGAAAGCATAAAAATAAGAATATAAGTGGTATAAATGCATGAATGGGACAAAGGAAGGTTGACATCAACTGTTGCTAGAGACTTGTGAGAGTTGAAATTTCTAAGCAGCCATTTAGATTTCTCTGTAAGAATTCAGTTATTAAAGTAGGGTGAATTCAGTGAATTTCTTTTCAGCCTTCTTTGTTTGTTTCAGCACCCTACAGCTCCCTCCCTCCCTGTATTTTTTTGTACACCTAGCATGGAGACCTCTGTTTTCCCATGTTTGTCCAGGACAGTGGGGCAGTTGGAAGGATGTTTTCTTCCATGAAATCCTGCTGTTTGTTGTTAATCTGTGCAGTTTTGACAAGCTGTATCCTGCTCGTTTAAGCAGAATGTAATAAAATATAAACCAACCAAACAAGAAACCACAGATGGGACAAAGTGATCAAGCAGGGCTCTAACTGGAGAGTTTTTATGTCTGCTGTGAACTATGCTGCCTCATGAATGGAGAGGATGCGGTGTTCCCTGGCTGTCTTTGTTGACGAGTAGCTGTTTGGGTTGGTTTTATTGAGGAGGGTGAACAGACTGCAGTCATTCCCATGCAGCACACCTCCGCAGATGCGTACGGAGGGACTGCACGCTGCAGCGGCCCCATCCGGAGCAGGAGCGAGGGTGGTGCCTGGGCTGGGCGATGTGCAGCCATCGCCAGCAGCTTCCCGGTGCTGGGGCTGTCATGGCAGCGCTGCTGCTGCATCTGCGCCCGAGCACCGCCGGGAATCCCCAGCCCCGTAAGCTTCACCCTGGCGCATCCTGCACCCTGACATACAGCTAGAGGAGGACACGGGGATGGACAGGTACCTTTAAAGATACATGGAGGAGGGAAGGGCTGAAGGCAGGCAGGGGAAAACTGAGTGCGCAAGAGGGTAAATGAGTGTTGGGAGAGTCAGAGCACGGAGAGCGGCACAGCACAAAAGGAGGAACGAAAGCAGAGCAGAAATGGAAGCGAGGGAATTAGCATGAATGGGCTAAAAGAAGTGATTGACACAGGAAGAAGTAAATTTAAAGGAGAAGCAGGGGAGAGTTGGACAGCAGGAGTGTGGGTAAGGGTGAGCTGAAATCAGTGAGAGGACATTTTGGCAGGGAAACAGAATATGAAGCAAAAAGGATATAGCAACTTCTGCTTGAGTAAGTGGTTTGTAGTGTTAGTGTTTGCTTAGTGTGTGTTAACTTGCAACAGTTCTGTATGTTTTTAAGAGCTGTTGCTCAAACAAACAAGACAAATACTCAGGTACATTTCTGAGGGGTGTTTTTAGAAATTGTTTTTGGCATGGGAATAATTTGTGTTGTGTTCCATGCTGTGCATTTTGTAACTTCATTTCGTCGGAGAAGTGCCTTTACTTCTCCGGTGGACCTGTCTTCTGTTGGTTTTTTGCAACTGTTATGAATGTAATTATGAAATATAGAATTACATCTTGTTGTGCTCCTGGTAATCAAAGACAACTATTTCTGTTTTATAGCACATTTGGGAACGCCTTGCTGTTGGATTTAAACACAAGAACTACCGATCCCGAGAAGGAGTGTGTTTGTGTCTTGTTGCTACCTTAAACATGTAAGCTTTGTGTTTCTATGGAGATGTAATGGTTCTACCCTCCTTCTGAATGGCATTCTTCTCTGAAACCAGTACTTGAAGAAGTCTGATTCAATTAAATTGATAAATGGGAAAAATCAAACCATTTAACTTGTGAGAGTTCTGAAAGAAAGACTGAAGCTGTAGTATTTGAAAGTAGACAAAGGACTAGTAAGAGAAAGATAGAGCCTGATTGATGTTTGTATTTTATCAGTGCTAAGCTAAAAATTTACTTCTGCGTAAAGTATTTTCTGTTCTTCTGTTAAAAAAAAAAACCAAAACAAAAGATCAAAACCAAGAAAACCCCATAAAAAACAAAACAGAACCCCCCCACGCATTTAACTTACATGTTTTACTTTAACTGTTTTTTATTATTTTTAGTTATGGTGCACAGTCATTAATTCTCAGCAAGTTGGTGCCACATCTGTGTATAGCGCTTGGTGACTCAAATAGTCAGGTAAGGGTGTCATTACATACTGGTGCTTCTACAGCCATACCTTGGCAGAGGAATGAAAGTAAAATAAATGTAGATTAAATGTAATTAAATGTAGAATAAATGTAATTAAGAACAGCCAATACGCTTGCTTGTATACAACAGATCATTATTTTCTACCATGAGGAACAATAAACCCATTTTCTTCTGAATCAGTCTATCCATTGGCAGATGAAAGCAGAGCTGCACAGGGAGCAGTGTTGTGATGTACTGGCCCCTTCAGTTTTGTCTTCGGAGGCTGGTTTGTCATTACAGTTGTTTCTCAGAGAGCATGTTGAAAGGAAACTAAAAGGAATGTATTGGCGGGAAGGGTTGCCTCCAGAAGGAGCACCTTCATGAGACCTGTAACAGCCTGCCGCATTTGCTGAAGATACCGTTATCGTGTGTAAAGGTTTCCTAAATGGGGCCCAAATGGCATTTGAGTACATGCAAGGACTGTAGTTAAAAACAGTTCATTAAACAAAATTAAGATGTAGTTTATAATGGTGATAACTGAACTTCAGAAAACCTTCAAATAGAAACTAATAACATCTCAATTTATCTGAAGTTGTATCTGAGAGAGAAGGCCAAGAATACAGTAAGGAAGAAGGTAGCGTTGGTAGGAGATGGACAAATAAACAGGATATGCTTTATGCTTGATTCTGGATGCAGCAAAGTCCTTGCCTCCTGTATAGCTCAGCATTGTTCTAGTGTAGAGAAAATCTGTTATGAAATTGTTCTGTTTGTTGATCACTAGAATAAATGTAGCTCATATCTTGATAGAGCAGTTGTGGGTTTAGTTCTAACTGTTGCAAAGAACAACACTGAAGTAATTCCAGGAATTCTTTATGGAGAATAATGGCATTTACTAACATGCATTTTTGGCAGTTGTTGTTGTGATGACTATGGTTTAAGATTCTTAAAGAGGCACTGTCTGCATGCTTTAGCAGCTCTTCCTGTCTTGTCTTTCTTGTGTTAATATGATGGTAATGCCTGTTGAAGAAAGTAAAGGAAATGCTGATTCTTGGGGGCAGTCAGGTCCTTGGTTTTCCAGAAGGGCCTCACTGCATGTGGAATTAGATGAAAGCAAGGTGGAGTGTCAGGACTGAAAGTAGGGATTAACTTCAGGAAGCACTGCCCACTGTGAGAGAGCCCTAAATAAAGCACTGGGGTTTTTTTCCCCCTCACGGATATTATTCTTATGTCAATCCCAGAAATTCCCTCTAGAGCTGTTGTTTCTAGGATTTTTCATTTACCATCTGGAGATGCTCTAACTTGGAACAAATACCATCTTGAAATAACAGTTGTATCTCCTTTCGCTTCCATCCTTACTGTTGCAACTGTTTTGTGCAATAAGTTGGCATGCAGGTCGAGGGAAACTGGAAGGTTGTCAGCAAATGTTGGTTTGGTTTCTGTAACCCTGAAGTGAATAATTTAATCTGCATCCACAGGTGAGAGATGCTGCCATACTAGCCGTTGTAGAGGTTTATCGGCATGTGGGAGAGAAAGTACGACTAGACCTTACAAAGAGAGGAATTCCTCCTGGAAGGTGAGTTAGCTGTTGTGATTTTGTAATCCTGAGCTGCTCTGTGTTGCTGTTCTTTATCAGAACTCTAAATTCATTAAAAACTTTGGTTTAAAATGACTACAGTTTGCATTTTATCTTCTAGTTGGTTTGCTTCCATCATGATGCTCCTACTGTTCCTGGCTTTCTTTTGCTGCTTTCTTTTCTGCTTGGAAGAGGCCTACAAGCGTATGGTGGAAAGCAGCCTCACAGTCAGCAGTTAAAATCCCCTGACTTGAAAAGAAGCTGAGAGCTTGACAGAAATAGAGAAGTGCTTCAAAGTTAAGCAAATATATACTGAGCATAGTGGGGGAATAGTTAGAAAATACTTCAATAAATGCATCTTGGTCCTTCTTCTAGAGTTGCTGTTTAGCCTCAGTGTAGAAGAGCCTCAGCTGAAGCACTTAAATCAATACTTTCATATATTGTGCATGTGGGAGAGAGAACAAGTGTGTGTGTGCAATGAGAGGTGGCAAACCAACAATCTACTACTTTCTTGAAGATACTTATAATGGAAAAATTTACCTGACTTGCTTCTTGCTAATCACATCAGACCAATCCTTTCCAGCCTAGATGCTTGCTTATGGGGTACAGTGAGATGATAGAGCTGCTTTTCAAAATGACTGCTTCCCAGTTCTGAAGCTGAAGTTCTGGGGTTGGATGAGAAAGCAGTGTCCAGGAGGAGCGTTCACTGCTCTAACTGCTACACATGCTATCACAGGACATGGGATCTTACTTGCCAAAGGTGCAAAGAAGTTTTGAAAATGCATGTTTCATTGGCCCATTCTCTTTCTGAAAAGCAGTTCTGAACTTTAAAGCTGGTCTGCGTTGTGTGTAGATTAGTTTGTCTGCAATAAAAGTAGCTGTTGTTTTGTTGCTACCTTGGTAAGGAGTTGTTTAAGTAAGAACGCTAGACAGAGCTTGAAACAGCCCCGAGTGGGCAATTCTGTTTGTGCAATAAAATATTGCAGATTCCTTAGTGAAACAATTTATACATTTAAAGATGTATTAACCCCTTGACAATTAACATACCACTTCACTCCCGAGTCTTCATCTCACTTCTGGATTTTGACAAAGCTGAATATATCTACTGTGTGGTGTCAGAGAGAATATCGGAATGGATCCTGTGCCTCATCACACACCTTCTGAAAAAACTTTTAGCCCTAGTTTTTAATGATGATTTGTGTAGTATCAAAATACCACAGGGCACAGGTGTTGAATTTACTGTTTCACGTTCCAAGGGAGAGTTCAGCCTGTTTGGATAAAAGCTTACCCTGCCTATGGGAATTTGTACACATTCTCTTCTATTTAATGGCTGTCTCAATTTTGGACTATTAAGAGATTTTATGGTTAGCACGGAAGTTTAAGCTGCATTATTACTACAATTCCAACAGTTGAGTTCCATGGCAGATGACTGGAACATACCAGAGAAGATCCTTCTTGCATTAAGATAGGGTCTTGGACACCTTTGGAGCAGAGAGTAAGAGCCAAAGAGTGCAGATAACAGCCTTTGTTTATGCTGTGAGTGTTGGGTCTGACCATAAGTTTAGGTTCAGCATTCTTCATGTTCACATCTCCGTGAGATACAAACTGAGTAAATCTTGGGATCCAAATAGGGCTAAACACCATAGGAGCTTTGTGTCCTCAGGGTAATCAACAGCTTCTGAGTTAGTTGCAGTAGGTGCCGAGTTGATACTTGTCTGACTCAGCTGAGTGCAGAATTGCCCCGATCTGAAGTAGCACACTTGTACTACTGGCATTTGCATAAAGAAGCAAGGCTCGACTTGGTGAATCTTAAACGGGTCGTTGCCACTCCATCTCAACCGTCTTGTACCTGACAGTCAAGGCTAGTGTCAGGTAATACATGGGCTGAGCCTGTGCTGTGTCCTCTGCAGCAGTTTTCAGGCTGGGATGAAGGGGGGGGTTTCAGTGTACTTGAGTTACACATAAGGCTCCTCGTCTCTGTCCCTTCCATTGCTGACAGGAGGCAGAGTCCCCGTAGTCTGTTCTTCCTCCTTCACAGAAGCAACGAGGCGGTTGACAAAGCTCAGGACAGACAGATTAGCTCTATGGTAGCTCAGGCTGTTGGTCCTTCAGAGGCAGACCTACTGTAAGATTATCTCTTCCCCAGGGCCTGTCAGAAGTTTCCCCTTAGATGCATTAAAATGTTCATGTGGTTACGCAGGAGCTACAACCTATGGAATAAAGCCCTTTGATATGGTATATCGTCTTACTGTTTTGAGGCCAGTCTGTGTTCACATTTGTGTGTCTGGGTAGGTTTTAAGGGGTTTAAGTACTACGGATAATCTGTAGTTCTGACATGGCTGCTTTCGGTTGTGGGGTTCAGCCTCAACTGCACTGCAGCTCCTTCACTGTACAGCAGTGCATTACAAACTGTGTGTGAACATAACTGTTAAGAGAAAACCCTACCACTGCACTATCTGGTGCACATGTGATTGAGTAGAATGGAGGCTTGTTTAGTTTACATAACAAATTACACATTTGAGATCTGTGTGTTGCTGCTTGAATGCACTCTGCCCTAAAGCCCTGAAAATAAGAGCTCGTGTCTGCTGGAAGGAAGGCAGGAAAGTTAATCAGGCATTGTTCGGAGAAATTGTTCAACTTCCTTAAATATGCAAATGGCATATGCATGTTGTGTCTATATAAGGCCGAATGTGGTTAGTCATTTAATAATAGTAGGCTTACAAGGTTTTGTAATCTGCACCTGGTAGGTTTGCCTTTGTGGAAAACACTGGATTTTCTAGGGAAGGTTATTGGACGTGTTGGAGTCTAGGTAGGCAATAAAAGATGATTGGATCTTACTTTGGTAGTTCAGCTTTATTTGCTATTACTGTAGTTTTCTTCAGTGCATCTTCATACTTTACAAAGATTAATTTGTGAGTTTATTAAAACAATCGGTGAGTTCCTCTTCCTGTTTGTTATTCTTTCAGCTTGCAAATCTCAGAATAACGTTGTGCTTTCTGCCTGAAGCACAGTCCTTTTTCAGAAAAAGCAGTGTGGAGTCAGTGGTTGGAAATTTGGATGTGGTTTTCCCTTTCGTTAAGGTTGCTGCCAAAGAGGTTTGATGGTCTTTTATCAGGCGTGGAAGTATTAGCGCTGATAAATTTGTGAATACTGAAAGTGGACGTTGTGTTTCTTGTTCTTGCCAAGAATAGTGAATGGGTTTTGTTCTATATGGGTCAAACTGAATTTGTTACAGTGTGGAATCCATGTGGCCGATCATCCCTGAATGGCAGTCGTGTGTGTGGTTCTGGACAGCAATTGCTTGGTGTGAGCATTAAAAGCTTTTAAAGGCTTTTCAGGCAGCCATCTGACAGCTTTTCCCACTGTTACTTGAGAAACATAAATGTATAAACCCAATTATTTCTTTAGTTCTTATGTTGAAGGCCACAACTTTACATCCTGTAAAGTTAAAGCATTTTGCAGTATGCATTTCTGTATACCACGTTTCATGTGGTATGCACATTCTACTTATCTGTCTAGTTCAGTGCTGTAGATGAGGTCCATCTGTGGACACATGTTTGTGCAAGATCGGTTTTTTGGGGGGTTTTCTTTTCTTTCTTTTTTTTTTTTGGAAACGGGAAGTAAGGAGAACTAAGTGCAGGGTTTCATATGGGCCATTTCCTGCTTTAGACTCGCTCTGGATATGAAGAACAGACTAGCCAGCACCCTTTCTTTATCTTCCTGCTGTTGTCAGGGCAGTGGTGCTCTTTTGCCTCTGCATCACAAGCTCCAGACTTTCAGGTATCTCTCTCTGCAGCTGGACAGTGAATTATGTCAGGACAAACCTGTTGCTGATGTGGGGGTCCCATTTGTTCTGGGAGATACTTCACTGCTTTTGCTGGGTTTTCTACAGGAGTGGTCAGAAATGGCTGTTCAAGTGCTTTGCCAGCTTTCTTGCTTGAATAACATTTCCTACCCCGTGGGACTAATTTGCCAGTCTGGAGTGTTTGGGGTTTTGGTTTTGGTGGGGTTTGTTTGGCTTTGTTTGGGTTTTATTCTGTTTGGTTGGTTGGGGTTTTTACTTTCTTTCTTATTTTCACATAGCTCAGCACTTACAGTGTGGTTTCAGTTGTGAGAGTTCAAATCAGTGCTGTGCGTGTCAAACATAACTGAGGTGTTCAGTGTACCTTAAGTTTAGGAAAAAGTCTTGCCTTTGTTTTGCTGTGGAAGTGGTAACTACTGCAGGAGTACCTTCCTACCAAAACTGAGGGTATGCTGAGGAAAATTACTGATTGTCTCACAGCAAATTAAATCCCTATTTTTTTTCCTCCCACATGAATGCTCTACAGTTCAAATTGTTGCCGTTTAGTATTGTGTATAAATAGTGATATCACAGTCATCTGAACTCAGTATATACTATTACTGAACCTGCATTTAGAACTTTAGTCATTTTTAATCATGCTTATAATGATACTCAGTTTTGTTCTTTGCTAAATTGACTTAGTTTTCTGTGCAGTTGTGTGAAGAGGCTCAGCTGAAGAGGAGTCCTTTAGGAATGGCTGCTTGATGCTCTTAATCCTTTGTTTATTCTATATTACAGCTTTATAGATTATAATGAACTGATTTCTGTTTTTACCAGTAAGCTGGGGGATTTCAGGGATGTAAAATATGTTGTTGTTGTTGTTTACAGGTTGCAAACAATATTTGCAAAATTTGATGAAGTAAGAAACTCTGGAAATATGAATATAAATAGCATCAGTGGTGAGTATGAAATATCACATATTTATAATCAGCTTTAGATCAATACAGTATTTAAATATTAGCATTTTCAGTGTGAGATGGATGATTAGAAACGTGTAAATACTAAGAAAATGAGACACAGTGAAATAAGCTTGTACTGTATTAGTGAAAGTATTTGCTGGACTGCAGACAACATAGAATTGGAAAAGGTGTTGAAACTGCATGGAAAGGAGCAGTCAATCTTTAACAAGTTACACATGTGCTCAGGAGAGGAAAAAGACCAGATGAACTGTTATCCTTTCTTATAGTATGGTTCTAGAAGAAAATGGTAATTTAATAATAGATGTGTTTTATTTCTTCTCAGTTAAAAGGATGAATAATGATTATAAGAGATGGAGTTTTAAATTACAAAAATAGGTGACTGCAGCATTTGAAGAGAAATGTTGAAGTTAAGACCTAACTGAGTTTTAGCTTTTTAGTTCTGGAATATTTCATAAAAAGAAATCCTGTTGTGCAGAGAATCCTTGTTGCTTTCTACTGTATTCTTGATATAGTATTTTATAGTATAAAAGAGCAAGACCATCATTCTTTGTTATTTTAAACTATAAGAATTAAAAAGCTAAATAACAGCACAACAATGGAGGGGCTGTGGAAGTGGCTTTAACAGAGTTGGGTTTGAAAGCTTTGTTGCTGTATGCAAGGAATGAGGAGATCTTGTTTTATAGGAGAGGGTTTTCTATCTCCCTTTCAAAGCAACTATGTTGACTGAAAAGGCTCTGATAGATCTAAAAGGTGTAACTGCGCAAGGGGAGAAATATTGTGAGGAAAGCATATGATTCATTTAATATCCTCAAATACACCTTTTAGTTTCAAGTGTTCACACCCTTGTTAGTGAGAAAACAGCAAAGACTGTAGATCCAAAGGAATGTGTTTTTACAACCTTTGAGGCAGTAAGTTTCTGTGCTGCATTCTGCTTTGAAATACAACGTTGCTATTCTTGAACACTTGGAGATTACAAAAATAGATTTGTCAGTATTAATACTAAAAACCAAAGAAAACATACTGATTTTGGTAAACCATTATCTTTTTTATTGAAAGTTAAAACTGCTGCATAGCTTTGAGACATTAAAGATGCATTTACATGTGTGTTTTTCTGTTGGTAGGTGTCAGGAGAATGGAATGAGGGAATGTAAATGCATTGAAGTAATTTTTATATATATGAAAGTACAAATACAACATTGCTGGACTAGTTTACCCAGCACTTCTGAGCTTTTTGTCTCTATTTTGAAGAGAGTTGATAAAGTTTTGGGGGTTTTTAAAGCCATTTTTATCCCATCTTTACCACGCAGATATTAATGCTGATCTACAGCAGTATATGCCATTTATTTTGTCCCATAAGTGGCAACTTCTATGCAAAAGTTACTCTTATTCTGTTTTGATACCCCAGGGACAGAATCCCTCTTTCAGTATTTTTCCTTGAACCTAGTTTATCTGTTGCATCTATCTAGAGAATTTTTTAATGTTATTGAAAAGCTTCTCTTCCATTGTTAGTGCTTTCTCTTGGCTTTGTCCTTCATTATTCTCTGAAGGACAATTTGTGTTTACTGCTTGCACATGTAGATTGAAAGTTACTGTTGAATTCCTGTAGCCTTGTTACCAACTTTTCTTTCAGGAAAAGATGTTTATCAAACATCTCTGGATAAAGGCCAAGGTTTAATGTCTAAATACATCTGTTACAGTGCTGAGGATTATTTTAGTGCTTTTGATATTCTGGAGTAGGGTTTGGGATGGCAGGAGGGGAATAGGGTTGTTTCCATAGAAGGGGGGGAAAAACCCCTTTTCAACAGGCTTTACTATAGTGAGACTGATGCAGCTCTGTATTGGGCCTTTTTACCAGCAAAAGCACTGTTTTTTTGCCGGGTGGAGTTACTTCCCAAATAAGTTAACTGTACTGATGAGGTTTCTCTTCAGTGTGCGATGGATAGGGATGGGCTTGCTGGCACAACCTGGAAGCCATCAGCTTCTTCAGCCCTGGGTGGCGCTTTCTTGTGTTGACCTAGTTTCTGAGAATCCAGAGATGTGACTGAGGATTCCTTTATCAGAGAATGCTAATGTCAATTTTCAGTCTCTTTATTCAGCATGTACTTGGGAGGGAAAGAAAAAAGAACAGAAACCTCAAAACTTGCAGCTTTAAACAATCTGAATACAAGAATGTTTTCCAGAGGATTTTAATGATCAAAACATACATTGAAAAAACAAATATTTCTACTAACAGGATTAAACACATGACAAGTATTTAAAGTATTGTGTTGGTATGCTTGGGTATGTGGGAGAGAAACACAGGGAGGAGAGGAGCCTGCAGCCTGTCGCAGCTGCAGTCTTGCACACGCTGGTAGATTTAATACCTTGTTATCCCTGTGACTCTGTTGGGGTGGACCTGGCCTGAACAAGCCCTTTAGTCTTGTGTTACCATCTTCCTTTATTGACTCTGATCCCTGATGAAACTATAAAGAGGAGGGCAAGGAGTTACCATTAGAGACTGACAGATCACCTTGGAGGGTAGACAAGGTGAAACCACATTGAAACGAGCGTGGATGGAGTATTAGGGGCAGGATGCAGTGAGGAGTTTCAAAAGCCAGCAGATGAGGAGGCACTTTGTGTAACAGGGGGACTGGGAAGGAGTCTTAGTGCTTTTGCTTGGTGAGGATGACTTTTACAGGCTTAAATAATAGCACACTGCCAACTTGCCTCTTCGAGTGACCTTTAATTTCCTTTGGTTTTTGTTCTTCACTTTATTTTTCCCTTTCCTCATCTTCCCTTGCCCTTGGATCTGGACAGGAAAAGCGGAGATCATTTCGGTAGTGTGAATTATGTGAATGAGTTAGCTGCTATGAAAACCTTGTTCACATTTGTAAAGATGTTGTGCATTAAGAAAACCCCATCAGGATGTTTGCCTGGTGAGCAGATCTTATGCATGCTGCTGGCTCTGCCTT
>NW_009938101.1:0-1262 GCF_000696875.1 Nestor notabilis | reverse complement strand
AGGAATACACATATCCCTGTGAACCGGAGAAGGTTCTTCAAAGCACTTCCCCATTTTCCAGCAAATGAATGTTCATTTCTATGGAAACAGGCCTGGCAGCCAATCCCAGAGCTGTGAGAGCACTTGTTTCTGCTGCGTGATTTGTAAATTCTGTTTTCTCTAAGAGAATTTAAACAGGCTCCTGTACTGGGGAGTAGCGTAAATTTTGAGACAGGGAATTGAAAGAGAAGCAGGGGAAATGGTAATATTAAGCTCTCTACTTTGCCTCATTCAGCAGACAGGATGATTTGAGCTGAATATAAATTGGTACATCTCTATTCCACCCATGCGATTTTCCCCATTTAATGGTATGCCTCACGGTGTCGGCTTTACACACCTCGAGTGTGAGAGGCAAGAGGCAGGGGTGTTGGTATTAGGGTTGGAGGGGAGCCGTGTCACGGGTGAGGGAGGTGCAGTGTGGGTGTACGTTCTGCTAACCCCCCAAAACAAGCTGAAAAGGCAGTTAAAATCTATAGCACGAGCATGAGTGTTTTTCCACATTACGCTCTCGGTTTTTATTTCCCTTTGCTGTTTTCCTTTTGGAATTACAGTTACTATGGAGACACTGACGACATACCCCAGCAGAAACAGCTCACCAGTGTGGCCCGGCATGCACCTCCATGGTGCGGGGAACGGGCACGCTGGTGATCACTGGTGGGGCTTTGTGCGCTTCTTCAGCTTGCTCAATGCAGGTGGTCAGCGCGTGGCCACGCGTTTGAAACTCCAGTTGCTGGTTTATAATTTTAAATAGGAAAACGTAGTGACCAGTGAAGCGTAAGGTTCAGTTCAAGCCCACTTTGGAAGCAAAGGCTGATGCTTCCACTGGTTTGTAAGCAACTTGTGTGAGGTTTTGAATTATTACTGCAGGGAGCTGTGCTTCTGCCGACGGCTGATCTGTAAGCGCTGGGGTGGGCTGTGCCTGTGTCTGTCTGCACCTTAAACTGTTCCTTAGGCCAGGCACAGTAAATTGGAATTGGAACTACTTTTACTTCCTCTATGGGATAGCACTCTCTCTACCTTCAGTATGTCCCCCAAAGCAGTGACGCTGTTCAGCCATACGCAGAAGCGCAGGGTTTGGGTAGGTTTGCATTGTTATTCCCATGGCGCTGCAGCACGCTGCCCTGCATCCGTACCGCTTAATGTGCCGACGGCATGTCCCTCACCTTTCTTCAAGGAGACGTCTGCTTCCTGCGGGTTGGGTCGGGTCGGGTTTGCTCTGCTCT
>NW_009938100.1:49468-49699 GCF_000696875.1 Nestor notabilis | reverse complement strand
GCCGCTGGCTCCCGGGGAGAACCGGAGCAGCCGACAGACCTCTCTGTCCTATAGCAGACCCGGCCGAGCCTGGTGCTACCCACACCTCTGCTTCATCAGGGCAATGGCATCGCTTATGGATGTGTCTGAAGGGACGCAAATAAAATACACTTGGTGGTAAAATGTTATTTGATTTTTTTTCCCCCTGTTTGTGGCTGGTTTTTCAAATATTTTTTTTGGTTTCTTTGGCTT